>NC_041408.2:13284258-13346758 GCF_900747795.2 Erpetoichthys calabaricus | reverse complement strand
GAGGATGCTGGTGCAGAATTATGCATTTAATAGAAGTAACAAATTAGCGTTTTAAAATTTAAAGTTGAATACTCAGTCAAGAAGAGATGATAGACTTGGAAGTTACAACCATATAGACACCAGGCTTGTGCCGATTAGGCGATAGCATCAGCAATCAATCATTGATCACTTATTATACAACTGTCCATAGACGCTCCTTTGCCAATGATTTGGACCATGTGATTAAACCGATATAAAATACCCTGAACGAACCCCGAATGAACACGCATTGCATTTACACTAGAAACTTGAAATTCTTCTTTAGCAGAAAGACACAAATCTGATTTTGCTTTCCCTTACAAAATGCAAATCATCAGCAGGCCAACTTCTTTTGTGGGGTTCAATGAGGGTATGCATGCCATTCTACTGATAATGAAGGCCCACAGAAGAGGTGTCCGTTTCATAACACAGAGAAGACAACAGGCAGAGGACATTCAGTTAAGCCCCAATTGGGACAGATCGAACAAAAGTTGCCAAATATGTTGCAGTCAGTCTGGGTGATTCTAATGAGATAAAACATGCATAGATTGTTCAGTGACCACACCAGTCATGATCTGGACTTCGTTTTACATATTTCAGCCTTTGGCTTCTAAAAAATAAAGGAGGTATCATTCTGGAGATTTTCGAGGTCAAGGAATTTAAAGGGCTGATCATTTTCTTGATTTAAAAGGTTATTAAAATATGTCTTCTAACCACATCATGTTGTTTTTGTCAAGGGTGCTGTCATTGTTTGCTGTTTGTGATGTAGGGCTGCCAGTTTATTGCTATAAAGTGTATAAAGGTCAGCATCATGCACTTCCTAACAGTCCAAGGTTGTGGATAAATCAAAAAAAAAAAACCTTGTGCTATTAATGTTAAGATATTTCTAGTTACCAAGTCTTTCTTGTTCTCCATCTTTGCATAAACAGAAACACAAAATGTAAATCAAAGTAAAAAATATTTTACAAGGATCGGTTTTGTGTGACTAATTTGTTGAATGTACATTGAGACATAAGCATATTAACTTTAATAGTGTTTATATCGGTGTTTCCCAAACTTTGCGGTGTAATGACCCAGTTTGTTTTTTAAACATTTCAGTGTGTTCACAACCCACCTCAGGTCCCCTCCATGATCATGTGGAGGGACTTGGGTGGTCCCCCCTCTACAAATCGAGCCTGATCATCAAAGCACAGGGCAATCAAAAGAACATTAAATGAATCGAATGCGATTGTCAGTGCTTTTTCTCCTTGATGAATCAAGCACATTTGTCAAAACGGGAGTTGGCGAGGTCATCCAGGATTAGCGATGATCCAACTGTGAATCGAGCAAAACCGTCTGAACAATGTGGGGGAACGGGGTGAGTATGTTATTTCGTCTGGGGTCGGCCATGGCCCACCCACAGGTTGGGAAATGCTGGTTTATATATTCAGTTTCCAATAGCAAATTGTACAAAAAGAAACAATACATTCTAACATAAATGTGATGTTTCTTTATTGCACTTGTATGATGAATGAGAGAATCATCAGAGGCAGAGATTTCATTTACTGTTATTAATATAGTTTGAACTCAAAAGAATGACAAGTGAAGCGAGTCGAAACTTATGATTCAGGTGGTTCTTGCCCATTAAACATCTACAATTGACACTGATGAGATTGTGCAGGAAACGCATGCTCCTGCGCTCTCCCGTTGAGCTCCGCTGAATCGATTTTGTCATGCTCTCAAATCAATTCGTACGATTTACTGAAAAAAATTTTTTTCAAAAAGAACAAATCCTTTTGTAAGTCACCCATCACTAGCTTTAAAGCCAACATCACACACAGTAAGAGGTCCAAGCACAGACAGAGAAAGGATTCACATTAACCTGAAGGCACAAGAAGGCAAAAAAAGACAGGTAACTCCACAATAAGTGTAAGGAAGGAAACAATCAACTCCAAAACATTGTCATTCTTAAAATTATTTAGAAAAGACAATCTTTAACATAAAAAGCTCAACTGCAGGATGGTATGAGAAATTTCATTTTTTTTTATTGAAATTACGCAAATGATTTCCTTACACCCAATAAACTTTTTTTTTTTTTTAAATAGTAATCAAAAAAACATCAAAAAATAAAGAGATAAACATAATATTACCTTCCCTTGCACAAAAAAAAAATAAAATTAAAATCAACAAAATTTTTCCATTACGTGACTTCAGTAGGAGGACCAAAACGCATTCCAACAGGAATTACCTTCAACTGAGACGCATGATGGAGAATACAAGATGCACACGTCTGGTGTTTCTTTGTGTGTTTAAAAAACAAAAATAAACTACATGTCACCGTGTCAACAGCGCTGGCAAGGACTCTTTGCACTTGTAAAACTGTTGACAGTCGAGTCATGTCATTTCAACCTTCATTTGGTCATTCTAAAGTGCACACTATGTGGCATGGCCCGTTACTGTCAAAGCGACCTAAGGAAAACAAACCCATTAAAAAGCGGGAATCCTCCATTTTGAGTTGCACCATGCCCTACAGAAGTTAACTGCCCATGACAAAAAACGTGCTTGATCTGTGCAGGGCATTTTCTGAAACATACAGTATAACGATACAAGTGCAGCTTTCTTTTCATGCCCAATGCTTTAAGGTGATGATCCCCATGATATGTGGCATATTAAACTGCACAAGGGCTGCTCACTCCCACTTTAGATAGCATGTTAAATGTATATTTTAGGGGGTCTAATTTGTTTATATTCCACTAAAGGAGGAAATAGAAATACGATTTCAAAAATGACCCAAAAAATGGCTTGAACGTTCATGTGCTACATAGAAATTGGCAACCCCTGAAAAATACTGCCATGCATGGATGTGTTCCTGTTTTCAGAGTACCGATCCCAAGATTACTTGGCAAAGCCAAATTGTCATATTGTTAAATAAATACATAAAATCAAGTATATTGTTTTCAAAATTGAATAAAAATACAAGATGTTCTTTGTGAATGATCTGTTGGGAGTGCCTTTCACATCAGCAGCCAGCAGAATTATGAACGTCAGAATAATCAAAGATGAAGCCAACCTGACAAAAAAAATAAAAAATAAAAAAATGAAGTGTCCCATTGGTTGCTGGTAAAGTGTATTTAATTTAGGGAGAGGCTCAAGCTGTCCTTAAATATATTTATAACCAGCAAAACTGATACATTTTCCCTTTTGAAATTAAATACAAAAATAAAGGTTAAAGAATAATTTGGTTGAGGGAGTTTCCTGACAGAGTACTGGTTATGTCTGGCAGGCGAAACAAGTTTAATGGCACAGGTTCAGACTTTGAGCAAATCCTCATCGCTGTCATCGTGGAAGCTTGGCACGTTTAAGGGCACTGATTTCTTCTTCTGCGGGCGAGATGTTTCTTTCTGTTTGGGCGAGATATTCTTTACTACATCCTCTCCTAGAAGGCCCACCAGATCATCATCACTTCCATCTTGAAAGGCTCTGCCTGGCGCCACCCTTCTCTTTTGACGAGTGTCACTCGACAACTGCTTCTTCTGGGATGGTAGTCGCGCAGAGTGAATGTGGACGTCGGGGACGGTCAACACCTCATCTTCACTGTCCAGTTCATCAAAATGTAAAGAACTAAACACATCTGGGTTGACTGCCTTGGTGGTGATGTGGCCATTCTCTTTACTTTCCTTTGGTAACTTGGAGGAGTCTGGCATTGCTAACTCCTCCATCAGCCACTCGGTCTCATCCTCTGCTACATCTTCATCCGTGTTTATCTACAGAAAAATACACACTGTCTGAAATATTTTTAGCCTAATAGATTATAAAATAAAATACATTCTGATTAACAAGTAGAGAATAATACAGGCAAAGGACGATGGGGTGAGCAAGTTACGATAAAAAGATTAAGTGTGCGTGCCTAGTGTATGGGAGACACTTCAACTTTTTCAGCTAACAGATTTCAGGTGATAGGCATAAGCCTAAAAGTGTTAGAACAATCTAAACAAGAACAGCCCAACAAAGCTCGCCAGTCCTATCCACTTATTTCTTCCAAAAAAACATCAAGTCGAGTTTTGAAAGTCCCCAAAGTCTTGCTGTCTGCCACGCTACTTGGTAGCTTATTCCAAGTGTCTATCGTTCTTTGTGTAAAGAAAAACTTTCTAATGTTTGTGCGAAATTTACCTTTAATAAGCTTCCAACTGTGTCCCTGTGTTCTTGATGAACTCATTTTAAAATAACCGTCTCTATCTATTGAACTAATTCCCTTCATAACTTTAAATACTTCAATCATGTCACCTCTTAATCTTCTTCTGCTTAAATTGTAAAGGCTCAGCTCTTTAATTCTTTCCTCATAATTCATCCCCTGTACTCCTGGAATCAGCCTAGTCGCTCTGCTCTGGACTTTTTCCAGTGCTGCTATGTCATTTTTGTAGCCTGGAGACCAAAACTGCACACAGTACTCAAGATGAGGCCTCACCAGTGTGTTATAAAGGTTGAGCAGAACCTCCTTGGACTTGTACTCCACACATCAAGGCGCTATATAACCTGACATTCTGTTTGCCTTCTTAATGGCTTCTGGACACTGTCTGGCAGTTGATAGCTTAGAGTCCACTATGACTTCTAAATCCTTATCATAAGGCATACTCTCAATTTTCTGACCGCCCATTGTGTATTCAAACCTCACATTTTTACTTCCTAGGTGTAATTCTTTACATTTACTGACATTAAATTTCATCGTCCACAAATCTGCCCGAGCCTGTCTGCTATCCAAGTCCTTCTGTAATGATATAACAGATTCCAAATTATCTGCTAATCCACCTATCTTGGTATCATCAACCTTAACAGGACTACAGTATATTCCAGGAAAGCTGAAAGGCAAAGCACAATTCATTGTATTTTGCTTAACTAGAAAGTGCTGTTTCGATTCCCATGGGAATGTAACCTTGTTATACTTAGACCTAATGATTCTGTAACATTTTCAGAACCTATTAAAAATGTCATCCTCCCTGGTAGCAGCAAAGAAGCCAGGTGTGTGTATGTGCTTATTCTGGACAAGAAGAGGGAGTGAGTTTGGCTGCCTTTTATTAGACTTTGTTTTGAAAGGAATACTCTCAGTTCACTTGAAATGAATGCTTTCATGGAGGTTTTAGTTCAGTGGCTTGTTTTCTGACATTGGTAAGGACCTCATCTCAGTTGCAAAAATGAAGACATGTAATGGGCCTTTATTTGGTCTCAACAGAAAACTGACATTTTCATGGAGCTCTGTCTCTTAGATGCTGGACACTTAGAAAAGAGCCCCCTCTTCATTTTCAATTAGAGGTATTCCAATTTGTAACTACCTGGAGAATCTTAATGAAATGAAGATTTAATCCACCCAGGATGTATAATACTTTGTGTATCGCTTATGTGTGCTGCTATTGGTTGTAAAACAAATATAAATTTTACTTAAAAGCTTAGATCATCGAGTGTGTTTACATTCATACACAAAAGTGGGATAAAGTTAGTAACCCGGTTAAGGCAGAAACTGGTTTCTTAAAAACACCCGTTTCCCTTGGTAAAATGCTCAGGCTTCATAAAACTACAAAAAAATGTAAAACAACATTAGCTGCCGTGAACCTGAAAACAAGCATGGGGTCTCTTGTCTTCTGAGGTTGTGTTGATAAGCACAGAGCTGTAGATAAACTAAACAATTTCTGAAATACTGAGACAGATTATTTCAGTCAAAAGAAGGGAAATGTGATTGATGTGATTGCCCAAGCATTTGCCTCAAGAGTTTGATCTTTGTGAACAGCAACTACTTGTGGCCACTGGATATGTATGAGAAGCGAAGACTGGTGGGGGAAGAGTTATTCCAAAAAAGGTAATGAATGGAGAAAAAACTTCAGGATGTCAACAAGTGCATTTGTAAAATTGTGCAGTAAGTTGAGTGACGTGATAAGCACGGATCCAATGACTGTATGTGCACCTTAATAATAAATATTAATTAAAATACATTTAGAAATAATTACAAATTGCTGGGAATGGACATTTGTCATCCAGGGCAGTCTACAGTAAGGGCCTATTCATCTTACTTCTGACTTGTTCTTCTTATCAAGATGGGGTTAAGAAGAATGTGATTGGGGTGTACTAGTCAATCCACCAGTGAGACACAGTGGAAATTTTTTTTTTGCTTAAAAACAGAAAATGTCTGTCTGGTTAGCATATCTTATAAGATGCCTTAAAAGAACACAGAAGCTACAGGGATCGGAGGTAACATAAAAAGTCGGATCTCTCAGTGGTTAACCGGCAGGAGGCAAACAGTACAGGTCATCAGTGGAGTCTCACTGGGGTCTGTCCTAGGACCATTACTTGTTCTGGTTTATATTAATGACACTGATACTGCTATAGTTATTACTTTTGAATATGGCAGATAAAACTCAATTTAGATCAGTGTTTCCCAACCTCGGTCCTGTGGCCCCCTTGTGGCTGCAGGTTTTTGTTCCCACCAGCTTCTGTTTTTAATTGGACTCCTGGGCTAATTAAGTGATGTGTTAATTCCCAAGTAGAGAGGTAAATGAGAAAAGAACCAGCCCATTAAAGCCCGTGCAGACACATCATGAAATATCTATGTTAAAAACTGTTTTAAAATAAGTAAGAGAGAAGCAAAGAGGGACAAATCTGTTCCAGACCACAAAAATGTGAATAAATGATCTCAGAAAATGAAAAATCTACAATGTGATAAAAATTTGTTTTAGAAGAATGAAAGCACTAACAGGCTATTTAATTAAAGACAAGGCATCATTATCTGGAAGTCCAGGCTTCGAATTACGAAACTGCTTGGAACGAAACCCTGCTGCCACTGCAGACCTCCAGGGCCGGAGCGGAGGATCCCTGCCTTAGACTTAAACTGTACTTACCTGATAGCCATACATAGGGCCTTAAACATTTCTATTACTGACTTGTCCCTTTCTATTGTGTACTTATGTATGAATTTATCTATTTTCTTTGTAACTTTAAGCCCTTAATTTCTTGCATTTTATTTATACCTCTTGTAAAGCACATTGAGCTATACCTTTTGTATTGTCATTGTTTTTAGCAATCATACTGTAAAATACAGAATGTGTCATACAGTTCAATACTATACATATATTAGAACAATGGTGTCCTTGTAATATGCAAAATCAAGCTTTCTACCTTTTCTGCCAGAGAGGTATGACATATGCCATGTGCCTAAAAATATTTGCTTTCTATTTTACACACCATGTGCCTAAAAACAGAAAGGTGCTGCTTCTATCTCAATGTTTTTCCTTAATGGCATCTGCAACAGTATGAGAAGTTAATCTGACACTCTTGGCTACAACAAAAGAAGCAATACTTTGTCAAATATGATAAGACATAGTGATAAAGTGTTCATTCCATACCTTGGAGTATTTATAGGTGACATTTGTTCCTCTTCGGCAGCAACTGGAAATTTTCTGCATCATTGTTTCTCTAAATTAAAAAAAAAAAAAAAAAAAAAAAATATTATATATATATATATATATATATATATATATATATATATATATATTAAAATGTCAACTATAGAAACTAGTTAAATTCTCTTCAACCTAATAGTGTTCACACATTTCTATTAGAAAAACGTTTTATCAGAACTCAAAACTGAAATCAGCAGCTACACAACACAGTCACATAGTTGAACTTTTCTTCCATTTAGCTATTAAACATGACAAAGACGCTTTCATAAATGAGTTTAATACTCAACTCTCATGACAGAGTTCAGGGACACTGTAAAAAGGTCCAAAATTAATTTATTGAACAATTTGATCTTATAATAACTGTGGGTTTGGTGTTTAAAACATAATTCTTTCTCCTCTAAATAATAATCATATTCGCCACCACTGATTAATACATGAATTATAATACAGGAAACAGGCAAAACCATTTGTCTTTTCTTGAAAACTTAAACATTTCTTAGGCAGGTTAAAAAGGCAGCGTGGTTATTTTCAATTACAAAAATGCATAAATTTGACAGAAATGTTAAACAGAGCTCAAGCTTCTTGAAGCATAAATAAATAAGAGGAAGAATAACACATTTATAGTTTTTAAGTAATTGATAAAAAAAAAAAAATAAGTTGTATAAAAATATCAGTAGTCACTTTAAGCAAAAATGAAAAATATCATTTTAAGAAACTGAAATTCCCTTCACTGAATCAAAAAACCCGGAAATATGTATTGAAAATACTTTGGTTCATATTTGTGTTCATCATGGAACAAACGGTAGCATACTCACTCCTGCTGCCCCGCAAAAAAAAAAAAGAAAAGGAACTGTCATGTGGGCTTGTCAAAAAATAAAAATAAATAAATCAAAAGGTGGGATTACCAGTTCACGGCCCCTGCTTGATTTGCCCCACACATGTATTCTATTTTCATGCAGGCATACACTACATCACATTTTACAGTGCTGCCCAATCTACATATGCAAACATTTTATAGCACATGAGACTTGGGAGTCTTTTGAGTTGATCAGGTAATTGTGTGCAATACTGTAACCATTTGAGTTTTTTCATTAAGAAGCTATAGGTCAAACTGTTAAAGCAGCTATGATTTGTTTGTTGTATATATTGCGGACAAAAGATGTGGCTCAGTTTAATCTTCCTTAGTTAACAAGTGTCATATTGTCATCATTATTCAAGGCAAACTGTTTTCATTTTTCAAAGTAAAAACTAAGATTTGTCAGTAAAGACAAACATGACCTCAGAATGATCCCAAAATCAGTTGCACAGATTGGACAGCGTCCTAAAATCTAGTATCGTTTATGTGTGAAAATGGTGCATATATGCATTACAAACCAGGCAAAGAGAGCAGATCAGGTAGCAGCAGACATAAAAGATACTGATGTACAAGACTTTGGCGAAAGAGACTGGCTCTTAAGATGTGGAAGATGACAAAGATTGTAGGAAAGATGAAAAATACCAGCCAGATAAGACAGTATAGCTAAAGTCCTCTCTTCCCGAAGAAGTCCCTCTAATTAGACTTGTGAAGAACACCCATTTTCTACCATTCCACATAATATTAATCCATCATATTGTTCTGTGATTTTTCAGTTAAGCAGGATTGAAGTTTTAAAAGAAAGAAAAACAGAAGTATAATAAAGAGGTGGCTAAAAATGAACAGCCTTTTGACGATATTTTCATGGAGATGCAAACACAACAACAGAAGCTAGACATGCTCACCTTCGTTCTCGCTTGTAGAATAGCAAGGCAAGAAGACACACAATAAGCACCAAACACAGCAAACTCAGAACAGTACCAACAGCTTGCGTGCGTCTCGAAAACCCAAACACCTCATCATCCACTGAACTATTTGACCTAAACAAAGAAAACAAGCATTTTAGTTATTTCACAGAATCATGTACATAGTTTCAAAACAATGATCCAGGGACTCTTGTCTGCATTTTCCAACAGAAACTGATAAAGAAAATCTGATGTCAGTTAATGTCAGTATTTGTTTATCATACTGCCGCAAAAGAATTAATAAATTATGTTGCTGATGTTACACTCTGCCAGTACAACTTGTGAGTCTTAATACAGATGATTTAAAAATTATGTGATGGAAGAAAATAAAATAACCAATTATGATTTAGCCTGGTCATCTTGTTATATTTTGGGGCACATTGCATTTAAAAACATTATTTATACATGAACATCAAATCTGCTGTATTTTGTGGCAATAACGTATTTATAAAGCTGCACAAAGCCTTTAACCAGTACAAAATCATATGGACAAAGGTTTTTATACAAATTCAACACAATTCACTAGTTTTTCCCATTGCTTAATTTTAGCAGAGAGCACAACTTGCCTCTCTCTAATGCAGGCATGTCAAACATGCATGCGGCCCACAACAGAAATCTGTGCGGCCCATATGAAAGATCCTAGTTAGCACTAAACTTGAACAAAATGATTACCATCGTCTGTGATTGAATCAATCTGCATCTTAGGCGTTACTTATTGACTTTTCTTACTTCCGCTTTCTGACAAAAGCGCATTTTCCCATGGCATTACGGTACCAGAAACGTCATCTGCTAGTATAGTTGCAGCTACGGCGTCAGCTCCTTGATACCCTAGGCATGACACTGTCCCCCCTTCACGAGCCTTGACCAAAGTTAATGAGCCGCGATGTCGCAACTGAAGTGCTAGGCTGCAGCTGCCTGGCAGGCTACACTACTGGCTGGGCTGCTGAGACTGGCCACTGGGCAGAACTGACCATCACGAGTAAAATTAACTCACATATTTTCACGTTTTTTTGCTCTAGTTTTTACGTAATTTTGTGCTAGTACTGTAATGAATAGTTAGTGCAGACTACACCTGAAGATCTGAAGTGGACGCGAGAAGTTGGTGAGTTGTTTATTAACAAATTTTTGTGATTTTGAGCTTGTAAAATTAGTGTAGGTCAGGGGGCTTTTTGCATATCGACTTATTTTATTAAAATTTGAAGTAAACAAAGTAAAGTAAAATTAGATTTTTGGAGTGTTTGTTTTCCAACTTGAATTACTGAGCAATGAATTCAGTGAGCGTTTTCGTGATTTCAGTTCACACGAACAGGACTTTAGCACTGTTTAGGTAACCATACTCTTACAACGTTGAGAATGCGCCTGGGAATATCCAAATGGAATTGACTGAACTGCAGTCAGATTCTATTCTGAAGGCAAAATACAACGAAGTTGGTGTGCCAGGCTTATATGCTTACCTGCCACCCTCGTATGTGCAGATTCATAAGTTGGCATCGAGAGTACTGACTATGTTCGGAAGCACTTACCTTTGTGAGCAACTGTTTTCGTTAATGAAAGCTACCAAAACCCCACATCGCTCAAGACTTACCGTCGAGCACCTTTCAACCCTCATAAAAGTTGCAGCTGCACAAGATTTCAAGCCTGATATTGACGAACTGGTTACTAACAAGAGATGCCAAGTGTCAGGACAAAACAAATAGATCTCAGACTGTAAGACTCCTATATAAGGACCTAGCTAAGAGGCAAAGACTGTAATTGTATGCTGTTGTACGGAGATTGTATGGAAATAAATTGCTTTTCTTAAACTTTTAAGTGTTAAATTTTTTTTTTTTTTTTTTTAAGTTTTCAGTATTGGAAAGAAAGCTACAGTAACTTTGTATAATAGTATTTGTTACGGTGCGGCCCGCTTACGCACATATGGCAGTCGAAGCGGCCCACCAATGGTAGTGAGTTTGACATGCCTGCTCTAATGCACACAATCCTCATGATTACTTTCTTATAAATCTAAGAAATGTACTTACGTGAGGGAACAAATTACAGAGGTGTACCATAGAAACAGATACTGGCAGTCATCAGTTTCCATGAAGAATTCTGGGATGCCATTTCCAGCTGAGGGTTTACAGTGGAACAGTATGGTCGATGATGCCATCTTAGTTTTCTCTCGATTACAAGAAGACATAGAAGTTATCTGCACGTCTAAGTTGTCATCTGAAAAAGAAAGCAAGTCATTTTAAAATAGCAGTGAAGTTCACTTTCTAAACTTTTGTGTTATTTACACTTCTAGGTACATGGTGTTAGTCACGTAAATAAACTCTTTCCTCAACCACTGGTACATTATTACAAGAGCTAAATTCAAGTTAAGTTAAACAATGCTCTGACTGCATTTGTAATTTTTATATTTGATGGAAGTCATTGTTGAAGCAAATCATAGGAAATTAACAGGAATAAGCATAATTTTTAACAAGACAGATGCAAATTGTAATAACTTCATAACCATACTAACTTTTCTGCAAATCTAAAACCTACTGTATTGGTTATGAACCTTAAAGAACTTACCTTTAAAGTAGTATCTAGCTGAACCCACTGAGCCAATCCTTCTCCACTGCTGACCTCCAGTTTTCACTTGGCACACAGTGGCTCCAATGCAGCTACTCACTGTTGAATTTGTAATCCCGGACAACTGGATATCATAGATGTATGCATCTCCGTTAGGCCGTATATCACCAGACGCTTTATATAAACTAGAAAACGAAACGAAAAGCAAAAATTAAGGTTTATCTGATGTGATTTCTGTTAAGTAAGCTCCCCAGTGCGTAGATGTAAATAAATTATTCTTGGAATAACACCAAAAAACGCCATTAAATAAAAAGCATACAACCCTTATTGTACAGAAAAGTTGGGATGCAGTGTGTAATGCAAATCAAAACAGAATGCAATGATTTGCAAATTCTATAAACCCATATTTTATTCACAATAGAACACAGAAAACATATCAAATGTGTAAACTGAGAAAATGTACCATTTTAAGAAAAGAATGAAGACATTGCTGCGGTGGGTTGGCACCCTGCCCAGGATTGTTTCCTGCCTTGTGCCCTGTGTTGGCTGGGATTGGCTCCAGCAGACCCCCGTGACCCTGTGTTCGGATTCAGCGGGTTAGAAAATGGATGGATGGATGGATGAAGACATTGTGAATTTGATGCCAGCAACACATCTCAAAAAAGTTGGTATTGGGCCATGTTTACCACTGTGTAGCATCCCCTTTTCTTTTAACAACAGTCCGTAAACATCTAGGAACTGAGGAAACCAGTTGCTGGACTTTTGGGAGAGGAATCGTTTCATGATGTTCCAAATATTTTCAGTTGGTGAAAGGTTCTGACTCCAGGCAGGCCAGTTCAGCACCCGGACTCTTCTACTACTAAGCCATGCTGCTGTAATAGATGCAGTATGCTAGGTTTAGCATTGTCTTACTGAAATATACAAAGGCCTTCCCTGAAAATAAACTCATCTAAACAGGATAATTCGCTGCTTTAAAACCTATATATACCTTTCATCATTTCTGGTGCCTTTCCAGATGTGCAAGCTGCCAACTCCATAGGCACTAATGCACCCCCATCTCATCAGATATGCAGACTTTTGAACTGAGTGATGATAACAAGCTGGATGGTCCCTCTCCTCTTTAGTCCAGAGGATGCGGTGTGCATGTTTTCCATAAAGAATTTCAAATTTCGATTCATCTGACCAAAGAACAATTTTCCACTTTACCTCAGTCCATTTTAAATGAGCTTTGGCCCAGAGAATACGGCAGTGTTTCTGGATCATGTTCACATATGGCTTCTTCTTTGTATGACAGAGCTTTAACCTGCATTTGTGGGTAGCACAGTGAACTGTATTCATCAACAATGATTTCTGGAAGTGTTCATGAGCCCATGCAGCGATTTCAATGATAGAATCAGGCCTCATTGTAATGCAGTGCCACCCAAGGGCCCAAAGATCATGGGCGCCCAATAATGATTTTCAGCCTTGTCACTTGTGCACACAGTTTTTTGATTATCATGTACTGTAGATGATGAGATATTTAAAGTCCTCGCAACTTTACATTGAGGAACATTATTCTGAAATTGTTCCACAATTTGAAGATGCAGTTTTTTGCAGATTGGTGAACCACTGTCCATCTTTACTTTTGAGAGACTCTGCCTCTGCTCTTTTTAAACCCAATCCTGTTGCCAATTAACCCAATTAGTTGCAAAATGATCCTCCAGATGTTTCTTTTTAATACCATTTACTTTTCCAGCCTTTTGTTGCTCCCATCCCAACTTTTTTGAGACGTGTTGCTGCCATCAAATTCAAAATGAGGGAATATTAGAAAAATGTTCAATATTTGATATGTTCTATTGTGAATAAAATATGGGGTTATGAAATTTGCAAATCATTACATTCTGTTTTTATTTACATTTTACACAGCTTCCCAGCTTTTCTGGGACTGGGGTTGTAAAAATATCTGAGGTGTCTGTTAAGAGTCACAAAATAGTGATAATGTGAATAAACAGTGCAGTAGTATATAGTATCGCAAAGATGTGAAAGTCATGCTAATCTTTGCCTCGTCTCAGAGATGTTTAGAGGTTTCTTGAAATATCAATGTCACTGCTTCAACTATTCTGCACTTGGTTTATGTTATATACTTTTAAGCCATTCTAAAGAAGAGCTAAGAAACTGGCAGGGATTTCTGGGTTCATTTTTTGCTTTCCTTCAGCATTCTGGCCTTCGAAAGACAATCTCCTTCTAGAGCCTTTTCACATTTTGACTCTACCTAATTATAAATGACACAGAGAAATGTGAAATAAAACATGCATAAATTACCCTTTACTATTGAGGAGAACACAGTGGAGTTCACTTTGATCATGAGCTCAGTGAAATCACTGAAATGTTTGGGGAAATTGAATCCAACGAGGAAGGAGGAAATTAACTAGTTTTGAGTTCGTTATAACGGTTCAGAGGATTTTTCAGTGTTACTTAGGGCTAGGGAAGCATCTGTCAACTATGCTGGCCCAATTACTATACCCAAAAACGTTATTGAAGCTTTAAGGCAACAGTGCTAATCAAAGTGCCACCGTTCTACAAACAATAAAAGACATACATAGAAGGATAACCACAATGTACCACAAGACACAAACTGGCAATAACTAAAAGATATACATATATCATTCAAGCTCACAAAGTTCCAACCTTGGGCCACAAACTGGCCATGCGACGATGCAGCAACTTGGGACTGGCTTGTTCCATTGTTTGAATTTGTGGCTCTAGGAACAGCTGTAACATGTTTTTTTTTTTTTTTTGTTTCAAATCTGAGTGTATACTTTAAACTTTCTTCATCCATCAAGAAGAAAGAATCACCTTGTAAACAGTAATACATTTTTTGTTGTTGTTATTTTTTTCACAGGGTCTTATTCTGACTGGAAGGAGTGGAACTTCTTTCAGGTTTGTTTTGACTTGAAAGTGCAGCACATGGCTAATTCTGCATTCAAATTTGCCATGTGCTGCCTATACAAGTCAAAAGGATTTGTAAGGGCAGCTCTCCAGGATCTGGTGGCAGTACTCACATTATGGCCAGCTAATGTACCCCCTCAAAGGAAAATAATGCAAGGTTTGTTTTTTTTTTTTTGTATGTGGGTACAATACTGGCTGGACACACGTGTGAAATCACGCATGCATGAAACAGAGGTCAGCAATCTTACAGTAAGCATGCGTGAAAGTCCTGCACATGGCTGCTACAGCTCTACAATGTCACGTTAGTCTTGCAAAGAACGATAGCAAACTTGGAAGAAAACGTTTAAATAAGCCTGTTACATCATAAATTTCCAGGAGAACATACGGCAAACAATGTCACCAACAAACACAACATATTCGCTGCAAAAAAAAGCTTTGGCAAATTTTGGTGATCAACACTACTTTTTACTAAGATGGTTGAACAGTAAGCTGACCTCTGGAAGTTTTTCAGATAAATATTGATAGAGTGCACTCATGGATTTTCTTACCTGAAATACAAAGACTCCATGGAGATGCTTGTTCTGGTACCTGGAATAGTAATTTTACCCATGTCCATCTGTACTTCTTGTTGCTTCACAGAACATGCTGCCTGTGTCTGCCAGTTTATCCAGAATTCACATCTTTCCTTGTCAATACTATGAGACAGAAAAAATGCTTTATAGATCTGAATGGATTCTACAATAGTTTGAATTGGTTTTTTTTTTAAATTTAAGCATAGACAAATGGCCATAAACAAATGGGGAAGCAAATGGCCTCACTGCATCAATTGCGGAGCTTTGCACCTTAATCTGCTGTCCCAGCTGCCATCTCCAAGCTGTCTGCTGTCTTTCAAAGTGGCACCACTTTATCAATGGTACAATAGTTATCCAGTGTATTCCCAGATCAGTATACACACAAAACAACCTTTCTAGACTAATGTGCCCATGTGCTTCATAAATACAGGTATACTGCTATAACTTGTTACATGCTTTTATTAAAAGAGTACTGCACTTCAACGTTAATCCCGATTCTCGTGTGTTTGAATACATCAACACTCTTATACGACGACAACTTTGGAGTCGGTGGATAATTCAGGTTTGCATGTTTGTATTTATTTTCTTTATTAAGTAGTTCATGAGAATTCTGACATGTGCTCTTGAAAACTTCTATATGATGGCAAATTTATCTCACGTTTAAAGCATTTACACCATACTCTCAGAAAGATGGATTAACTTAAAAAAATGTATATTTTAGTTGATGCATTTGGGTTTAATCTATAGGCTGTTGTTTCCACTGTAGTACCCCAATGGAGACTTTTCTTTAGAGATAGTGGAGTGCAGTCCCACTGTAATTTGCATAAAGACTTTAGTCTAACCATTTAAAGAAAAAAAGAAAAAAATAATCGAGACTACCATGCCATCTGTCAGCATTTTCAACATATTGGAGTGGCACCACCAGGGCAACCTTCAATTGCTTATGGACGGATCTCATCCATCTCTACACAGCTGTCACGGTAGGACTTTTTATAAATGACAGCGACATACGCCACAAAAATTCACCTATTCCACCCAGACTCTTGTTGAATTACACCCAGTCCTTTTTCTTCTATGCCAAATTAAATGTAGGTTGAATGAGTGATCTCTGTTTCACTTCCCAGCTAAGATGGCAGAAATATGAAGAGATCACTACAATTTATAAACAAGGTTCATAAATTGGCATAAGTCTACAGTAACACTTTCACTGTTGTGGTCTGGACGTGGCAATAGACTTATTTTATTACAACAAACGTGAAAGTAATACTATTTATTTATAACATAAATATAACAGAGGATGGATATATGCAAGTATAGACAAACAGACAGATGAAAGACAATAACAAACAACATAAACCATAAAATTACTAAAGATTAGCTGGATTTTTCTATCCTCTAGAAAAAGGCACATAACTTATGAATTGTATCTATATTATTTGTTTTGTCCGAAGGGAGAAATTCAGCAATCTACCAGTCTATCTATGTGAACAAACATTTATAGTCTTGTCCTAAATTTGTCTGGCACTATGGATGCTTGTATTGATATAAAGCATGTATCCCAACGTGGTGATGTTTGTACCATACTTCTCATTGTGCACTTCCAATTAACTTAAAACTGTCAAAGTCATACATATCAGGGTAGCTTCTCTTCGACCCGTTGGTGGACACAAACCGAAAGAGGAGAAGTTAATGTATAAAAACCGTACTTTCATAAAATATTTAGCAGTTGAGCATACACATTTGATTGAGAGAAACTATCAGACCAGCATGTTTGCAGCTGCACTGAAGGCCAAGACAAAAGTTCACATGGTAGGAATTTGATGAGATATTTATTTTAGTCTTTTAGTTTTCTATAAAAAGCCCCTGACATATTGTTTTTAGGCTTGGGAAGAGCAGGAGAGACAGCATTTCTCAGTAAAGGTGAGGAAACCACATCAGTTTTGATAATTGGAGAAAAAAAAACATTAATCCATGGGTTTAAGGGAGGCATCATGTTGATTGTTTTAACCAATTATCAGCATGGAGGTAAAACTGACAATTAACTGCGTGATCACACACCCCTTCTTCCAGCCCAAGGATGCACTGCACTAATCTTGATTTAATGCTAACTGGTTTAACTTTCTTTACCTTACATGTTACAAGACAGAACTGCATATATTGTACAAAAGGCAAAGTGAAGGTCACCAATATCTTTGCCATACTTACTGATGAAGAGATGGCTTTCCAATTGTTTTTCCACATTCCAATTGCACAATAGTTTTTGCTGGAGTATTTCCACATACACTTTCCCCTCCAGAATAATTAACAAAAATCGTATCACCTGCAGTAAATACAATTAAAATGCATTCAGTAAAGATTGATGGGACTATCAGAACTATTAAAGTACTACCAACAGGGCTAACAATATCAGATTAAAAATTTGCCAGTACAGAGAAGAAACTTCTTCTCTTATTTACAACACAGCATACTGAAACAGCATGTGACATATTCCCTGGCTGTTTCCCTTGTCTGTGTCATTTAGTTTTCTGTAACTTCATATATTGAAGTGTCAATGAACTGCCAGAGTACTACTGAAAGCAAACTTAAGGAGTATAAACTGGGTCTTAGGCTTCGTTCACATTACTGTGGTTTTGTTTAAAAGCACAGATATTAGTCTCCATCTTTCGTCCTTAATATCCCAGCAATTTTAACCCCTTTTTGACTTTTGAAAATGCTCTCCAGAGCCATAAACAGCTCAGTGTTGCATTAAGGATGGGTGGAAATGTAGACTTTTAAAACAGTAGACTAATCGTGCTCTGATTTGCTTATGCTTATTACATATCCCTTTCTTGATTGGTTACCCTTCACAAAAGAAAACCATATGCTAACATAGCAGGCATAGTAGAGTTGCTTTCCATAGTGCTTGTTTGGTTGCCTACCTGTATGAATCTAAATTGCAATTTGTACAGTTAAAATGCGGCATACATGCGCAAAAGGCAAAAAGTTCACCGGTCACTTTAGTCTTGCAATAAATCCCATGGCCGGCAGTATTACCATCTCTTGAAAGAGTGATAGCGAGCGTCTACATTATATGCACTTTCGTTCATTTTAGTGTGGATGGAGATAACTTTCATAAACTATTTCTGAAAACGCTAGTACAGCTGTTGATTGTTTTTCTTTAAAATGTCATTTTTAATCGAAAACACAGAATTATGGATGTAACCTTAGTCATCTGATTGATCTGTACACAGATGTCTTATGTTTTCATGTACTTTTCTGCTAAAAACTGCTGTTTTCAACATGGAAGACACTTTCTTTGACTTCTCACTACAGCACCTTTAATTGTCTGAGTTATTGCTAAGCAATTGAACTTAATAGCTTACTCACTCTATACATGTGTTTAAAAATTGAGCTCAGGAGTTAAAAGATACTCTTGGAGAACTGATGCTACCCGAAATTTACTAAATCAATCCGGAAGCTTATTTTTGTACTATGTCTGCAATGTTCAAAGTGAAATAATGACAGATGACATATTTTAAAAATAAATACAATATTTTGATTAGGAAACAGGTAAAGTACCCTCCAAAGCATTTTTAATAAATAGCGTCTCCACAAATCAGATTGTGTTTAACACTCACCCCCTACCAATGCATCAATTCAAGTTGCTCTTCAAGCTCTAACCACAAAAAAGAATATGTGATTGCATACCTTGAACTGAAATTTGCTGGGTGTGGGTAAGTCCTAGCATTTGCGTTTTTCCAGTTTCAGTTTTTCGGCAGATTGCAGCATTTGTAGGGCAGTCTGTGAGGCCACCATGAACTGGCTGGCAAAGATTCAAGTAATATCTAAAGAAACGAATAAACAGATAAATACATTGTGACGTGTGAGTCTCTTGTCTTGCACCGCAAAACACGAGGCTGAGTCTTAGTACTTTAGCAAAACCAGCTTTACTCAGCTTGAAACAGGATAAACAATGCTGGTATACAAGTTTTCAAAACATACACATCCAAAAATAATAAAAATGGCCAAGGCAAACAGGAAATATTTACAAAAATACACAGTCCCAAATAGTCAGTAGCCAAATGCTGGGAAGTGAAGGCTGACTCAACAGATCATACATACTATTATTTCCAATATCCAGATTCATTTACATGTGAACAAAGTCAAAGGATATCTTCAACCCATAACATCTGTTGACAAATGACAGGGAATCCATAAGGGCATATAGATAGTCAAGTTGTAGGAGCCATGCCACGTGAAACCAATGTTTCTATTGTTTAACTGGAGTGCTCAAGTCAGATAGATAGATAAGATAGATAAGATAGATAAATACTTTACTAATCCCAGGGGGAAATTCACATACTCCAGCAGCAAAAAATATTAAATTAAAGAGTAATAAAAAATGCAGGTAAAAAACAGACAATAACTTGAATAATGTTCAACGTTTACCCCCTCTGGTGGAATTGAAGAGTCGCATAGTTTGGGGAAGGAATGATCTTCTCAGTCTGTCAGTGGAGCAGGACAGTGACAGCAGTCTGTCGCTGAAACTGCTCCTCTGTCTGGAGATGACACTGTTTAATGGATGTAGTGGATTCTCCATAATTGATAGGAGCCTGCTGAGTGCCCGTTGCTCTGCTACGGATGTCAAACCGTCCAGCTCTATGCCAACAATAGAGCCTGCCTTCCTCACCAGTTTGTCCAGGCGTGAGGCATCTTTCTTCTTAATGCTGCCTCCCCAGCACACCACTGCGTAGAAGAGGGCACTCGCCACAACCATCTGATAGAACATCTGCAGCATCTTACTGCAGATGTTGAAGGATGCCAGTCTTCTAAGGAAGTACAGGCGGCTCTGTCCTTTCTTGCACAGAGAATCAGTATTGGCAGTCCAGTCCAATTTATCGTCCAGCTGCACTCCCAGGTATTTATAGGTCTGCACCCTCTGCACACAGTCACCTCTGATGATCACGGGGTCCATGAGGGGCCTGGGTCTCCTAAAATCCACCACCAGTTCCTTGGTTTTGCTGGTGTTCAGTTGTAGGTGGTTTAAGTCGCACCATTTAACAAAGTCCTTGATGAGGTTTCTATACTAGTGCTGTTCTAACCTACTGTACTGTCAGGTTTCCGAGCAACATAAAGATAATAAATATTTGAGACCAGGAAATGCGACCGTCAAAATACTCAACAGTGGTCAATGCTGAGAAAGTCAAACCAGAAAGTTAAGCAATACTGTTGTCAGAAAGGAAAAATCAAGGGATTTGAATCCAGAATAACAAAATTAGAAGCACATGAAGTAAGGTTTAGAGTTTCCACAAATGATCGAAACAATGAATGACGAGTTAAGCGACGTGCCAACGATGTTCTAATGACGTTCAGTGATGCAATGAAAGGTAACATGTCCCTCAATAACGAAGAAACATCTCAGCAACTCAACCTATTAAACGGTGGCTCACATAAACAAAACAAAATGAAACTTTTAACAGAATAAAAATAAAGTACTTTTTTTTTTCTAGAAAAAGAAGAAAAAAAAAAAACGAATAAACCCTGCCAGGAGTATTCTGTGGGATAATTAACTAATTCTGCCACACAGCAAGTAGATTTGAGTAAGAGCATTGAGAAAAATCAAATTTTTCTTATTGGTCCATCCACAACATCTACAAACTACAGAAATCCGAATGTGTGTCAGTTTACTTTGAGCCCGCACGCGTGTCGTGCGTTATAGTCCTTTGGAAATGAAATTAACATCCCTCTGTGAAACCCTGTGTAGTGGGATTTGGAGCCATGCTACACTTTGTGCTCTTGTAGTTCACAGACAGAGCATATCAACGGTGAGAGCAGAGAGGCACAAATAAAAATTTATAGACATAAATAAAAAAACTGTTCTTTTGAAATGAAATTCCCAAAACAAAGTAATGCAGTGTAATTAAATAAAACCCACTCATAATAACTCATACACAGCAAAAAAATAAAAATGGCAAGAAGCAAATATTTATAGAAATTTAGTCTTTTCCCTTTTTCTGGTGCCAACCAAGAGCCAAAAAAGAAAAACAAATCAAAAAGTTATTTACCTTAAAACAGGAAAAAGAAACTGTTAAAGTCCCCTATTAACATTTAGGGGCGTTAACACTTGTTCACCACTCCACCCGCACTATTTGTGCTGGCCTGAGGGTTAGCCAGACACCCAATCTGGTCAAGAGACAACCTGTAGTGTCTATTCCCCAGTTTTATATGTCAAAGGGGGGGTCAAGGTGCCCAATCTCCATCGATGCATTCTTATTCCTCCAATCATGGCGCATGTATCGACGCTACACTTCCCTTCCTCGCAGAACTCTTCAATTTACAGAGGCATCCCTAAGTAATTGCCTTGCTTTCTCACTCTCATGCAATTGCACTATCTCCAGTAAGTACTAAATGTAAATTAGTAAGTAAATTTTTAGCTTGGGACTTTGCTAAGCTCATAACGCTTCTTTTTAACTAGGAAATGTACTGCTTGTATTACTTCTTTTCCCTTTTTCAACAGAGGCAGGGCACAACAGGCAGCAGACCTCACCCTTCCAGATGTTCGTCTGATTCTAGCAACGCTGCATGAATCAGGCACGAATACCACAAACACGTAAACCCCCAGTCACTGTGAATTCAACACACATGCTCATCCCATCAGGGTTAGTGTGCCCATTTTCTCGATAGCCATTTAAGAAAGAAAGAAGAAAAGAAAAAAAAATCAGGAGTGGTCTCCCCAGGACTTTCTTATATACTCCGATATGGGGATGGATATTTGAGGAGTAAAGCGCAAGATAATGATTACATTTTTATATTATGTGCATTAAAGAACCATCAAAAACAAATCAAATTATTAATATATTGAACAATATATTATTGAATAAAAGGTAAAGTACCACTTCCGGTTAATGGAAATAGTCCAAAAGTCGATAGAAATCTACGTTTTGTACGTAATACTTGTATGCAAAATTTGGTTGACGTAAGTGAAAGCGTACTCAAGGTATCGTGTTTACATACACACAGAGACACACAGACATAATTCTAAAAATGGTATTTTTTCGGACTCAGGGAAGTGTAAAACATCGAGGATTTATCAAAATCTAGAAATTGAATTTTTGGAGGATTCCAATACTTTCCCTATACTTTTGTATATGAGAAAGTCAGGGAGGTCTAAAACGTTGAGATTCATCAAAATCTCGACATCAGATTTTTGGACAATTATAATACTTTCCCTATACGTGAAAGTAAAAACAAAAGGTAAGGCTATAAACAGCTATACTGCTATTCTGTTACAATGAATTATCACTTTCCATGGCTTGCTGCACCACACACCACTGAAGAATTTTTACATGCTACTTAATGACAATTCACGGGCATTTTAAATTTGAGGTTGAAATTGTGAAGTAGTTTCAGTTTAAACTATATCTAAACACTGTTAAAGCACTGAGTGTGTAATAAAATAACCAGGAATAGTCTTTATGGTGAGCAAAAAAGTTGGAAAAAGGAAAACTGACAACACAACCCTCTAAAAGAGAAAAAAAAATAATACACATTTACTTAATAAGTAAAAAAAAAAATAAACAGGATTAAGAAAGCTAAACATACCCATTATGGTTACTACTGAAATACCAGGGTCCTGTCATTGACGAAAGAGTTCTCAGGTCATAGGTTCGATGCTTATTTACCACTTTACATAACATCTTGGTGGGTGTACAAGCAAACTTGGTCTTCATTTCAAATGTGACAGCACATCCCAAAGTTTCACTCACAAGCAGTGGTTCTCCATTTTCCACAGAGTCATCACATTTCAAAATGATAGTGGACATCCTGTTTCCTGTTCCTAGTATAAAAAGTATTATACAATAAGTACCTTGCATGCCAAAGCCGTGTACTGCATACATTTTGAAATCCTGCTACTGACACTGTGTGACCATGAGCGAGTCACTTCAACTGTGTGTGCTCCAACTGGAAAAAAACAAAAGGAATGTAACCAACTGTATCTCAAATGTTGTAAGTCATCTATGATAAAAGTGTCAGGCAAATAACAAGTAACAACAATGATGGTGATAATAATAACCACTGTGAAAAGCTGAAGCACTAAACACACAGACTCAAGTTTATTAAATACAGAATGCATCACTGATACATTAAATTTTGAGACTATACAAAATGTTTCCCCTTGTTCTTGCTAATGACACCTACCCGAAAGACACCGATCTCCATCTTCATACTTTAATACAACAGCATCCTGATCGTGACTATAGCTCATTCGCATTGCCTTTGCCATGCCAAAGGAGGATACATTATTTCCAGATACCAGACATACAGCACCATTATTGCAGGGATTATTAACCACAGCAGAGCATATTTTGAAATGGTAAGCTCTGGAATCAGCTGTAACCTATAAACAAACACAATACTGTACTGAAATTCAATGACCTTTAAGGAAGAGCAGTGAAAATAAAATGACACAAAACACATACAACTTCAAAAGCTCATATTCAGTCATTACCAATT
This sequence comes from Erpetoichthys calabaricus, assembly GCF_900747795.2. NCBI lineage: Eukaryota > Metazoa > Chordata > Cladistia > Polypteriformes > Polypteridae > Erpetoichthys > Erpetoichthys calabaricus. The sequence goes on along the minus strand of NC_041408.2, from coordinate 13,322,952 downwards.
GTATTAAGTTTCAGAGAGATCATCATTGTGTCAAATCGCTTTACAAACCACTGTAAAGAAGAACTAAAAACTAAGACCTTATAAAAAAAATTAAGCATTGAAGTTATTAGCATAGAATAATCCAACAGAGAAAAACCTGAAACTGTTAATGAATACAAACTAAATATTAAGACTGTCAATTCTTGATTCTGAATAGTGGGAAAGGCATGGAATAGTCACTTGCATATAAATATTAAGACCAAATGTGACTTCCACACATGTGAATGAAAAGCTGAACCATTAAATTCAAGTAAGCCTAATCTGTTAAGAAATAACCATTTGTATTTAAACTACTTGTAATACATGGCAGTCTACATGAGGATTAAACATTTTCTTATGCTTTTAGGTTGAAGACGACCCAGTATGCTTATTGCATTTACAAAACACTAATAGTTGCATAAGACTCTGCAAAATTTAGAATAGGAGGATGTGATTCTTAAATGTCCTAAGCAACATACCTGATAGCTTTTAGCTGAAAGTGCCGTCAAGTTAAATGTGTACTGGAGCTGTTCGTCCCTTAAAGTGCACCCTGTACTGCTGTCTGAATCAGAACATACCACAGGTGTTAACCACTGAAATGCATAACTGCATTCTGATTTTCTAACCATCTCAGGTGAACCCTAAAGAAGAGCAAAAAATATATATTTATAGTAGCATAACACAAAATGAGTTATATATTTTTTAACAAGTCAATAATGTTATCAACTGTAAAACCATTAGTGTCCCTTTTTTTTTCTTTTTCTGAAAATCTTCAGAGTGTCCTTGAAAGGAATTGCAAAACTGAACCGTTACCTATTTGCTTTGCTGAAAACCTTCCCTCAAAATGGTCCTGGCTACAGTATTTTCTACTGGCATATTTGATACCAAACTAATGCTATTTAAACACTGCAAGGTACTGCAACAGGTATTGTACTTTAAAACAATTGTTCATAATAACACTCATTTCAAGGCAATTAATTTAAAAGTCTTTGGGATATGACAGCACACAAAGAAATTATGAAATATAAGGGGGGAAATACAGCGATCCCTTGCTATATCGCGCTTCGTCTTTCGCGGCTTCACTCCATCGCGGATTTTAAATGTAAGCATATGTGAATATATATCGCGGATTTTTCACTGCTTCGCGGATGTCTGCGGTCTACAGTACGTGTGCTTCCTCAGTTGATTTGCCCATTTGAATTGAAACAAGGGACGCATTTGAATTGAAACAAGGGACGCTATTGGTGGATGGCTGAGAAGCTACCCAATCAGAGCATGCGGTTAAGTTCCTGTGTGCTGCTGATTGGCTCAGCGACGGAGTGCTGCATTAACCAGGAAGTACTAATCTCACTCATTCAGAATTAACGTGCACAAGTGCCAAAAGAAGATGCAAATGATTGCAGAAAAGGTAAAAGTTTTGGGTATGTTGAAGGAAGGAAACAGCTACACCGCTGCAGGACACCATTACAGCATAAATGAGTCCACGATTCTTTTTATTTAAAAAGGAGGAAAAGCATATAAGATCTACGGCCGCAGTGTCTTTTAACCAGGTCGCAAAATGAGTTGCAAGTGGACGTTGTAAGGCAGTAGTCTGGATGGAACCTGCTTTAGGGATTTGGATTGAAGAGTGATGGAAGAAGAACAACGGCAGTGCTAAACAGTCGCCTGAAGAGGCTCCTTTAGAAGAGCTGTAACGCTATCCTTTGTAGTGCAGTAAAATTAAACTCATCGTTATCGGACAAGTCGTCGTGTCATTGTTGGTGAGTAACCATAATTAATTATTTACGTACAATACTTATTACATGTACATAGTTTAGTGTCACTGTACACACATTCTATTGTATACAATTTTTCTTGCATTGTACGTATTTATTGATGGTGGCCTGTCTGTCGTAATGGCTGTAACACATGTGATATCGGAGACGCTCGATATCTTTAAAATAATATTTAGGTTTTACTGTATGTAATTTCAACGAATCTTACCTAATATCTAAGAGAATACAAAGGGTTTATGCTGTATAATTGTGCGTGAAATGTTTATAATAGTGTGGGAGAGTTTATAAGGGCTTAAAATATATAAAAATAACCACATGAACATATGGTTTCTACTTCACGGATTTTCTTATTTCGCGGGTGGCTCTGGAACGCAACCCCCGCGATGGAGGAAGGATTACTGTAACACAAGGAGATCCTTGTAATTAAGGATCCTGCAAGGACACTGATCCAGTTAAGAATTTAACTCGTGCAATAATTTACGATTTAGAATCCAGCACATTTCCAACAGCAGAGGTAAAAAAAGAAACACAGAAATGAAATGATGTTAATTGTTTATTGTTGGCTGATAGTGGCAGAGGAAATCTTTTTAAGTTTTTAACAGAGATAATTACCAAGTGCTGTTTACTGTTAGCACCCCTACTGGACAAGAAGTAAGTGGTACCTAAGTGAATGTTATTTATTACTAGTACCTTCATCTCAAATGGCTAAGCAGACTAAAACAGTCAGCAGACTCAGGGTGCAGTTAATGCCAAGAGATAACTCCCACTACACAGAGCTGTCCGAAACACCTCCATGTTTTCGCGTCTGTTCCAGGTTCACACAGAATATGTTGCATAAGACACTGAAGTATTCTTGAGCTCAAAGTCTGATTGTACAGTAAAAAACATTTCTTCAAAGATTAAGAAATTAATGTTTAAACCTCACACAAAATTGCATGCTGTAGTGAACAGCAATCAATCGTTTGATTAATGTTTTCATACTTATGACACGATGAAACAGTGCCAACATGAAGCGCAGCACATACATATGCATTGCAATGTAGATAACGTGTGGGACTGCATTTAATATTGACACACATAATCTTCCATACCTACTTATCCACTCCAACTAAAAATATATTTATGAATGTTGTTAAAGAGTTTCCTTAGGGATGTAGCTCTCTGCTTACTGGGAGATTTTAAAGTGCATGTGCTGCGATTTGTTCTTCATTAATTGAGTTGCTAGGGTGAGCTAACAAAATGACAACATGGTTGCTGGAAGCAGTTCTATTTTGAGCATACTTTAATCCATTCAGTACTTAAAGCAAACTGTAAAGAAAAACTTCCTAGTCCCCCCACATCTACCACCAACTGCAAAATGTTAAAGATATGCCAGCCCTCCAAGGTGATGTTGACTTTAAAAAAAAAAAAAACATTTTCACAAAGGCTCTGTTGATTTTCCTCAGTCTGATAACTGCTTACAATGTCTTTATTCTCTACTGAATATTGTCCCAAGGTTTACATGCCAAGTAACACAACAGCACAGTGGAGCACTGCTGCCTCACAATAAACAGCCCAGGGTTGTCATCCCAGGTCCCCCCTGCACAAAGTTTGTATGTTCTCCTCATGTCTATGTAAGTTTCCTTTTTGGTGTTCTGGTTTCCTCGCACAGTCGAAAGACATGCTAGTTAGGTGGACTGCCAATGCTAAGTTGGCCCAAGTGTCTGTGGTGTGTCAGTGTCTCTAACCTGTGTTGGACTGGTGCCCTGTCCAGAGGACTGTTGCTACATTGCATTCTTTGTTTGCTAGGATAAGCTCAAGCCCCCTGCCACCCTGTTCAGGAATAAAAGGGCTTGGCATGGTTTATATGTTTTTTGTTTTTTTTTTTATTTAATTTATCTCATGTGTTCAAATCAGCAGTGAAAACAACTCAGCTTACACTTAAACTGGTGGCAACAAACATACCTTTTTTATATAGTTATAGCTATGACCAATGAATACTTGGTTGCATAGAAACGCAGCAGTCGTCATCCATGTACTTTGTGTTGCTGACCTTTTTTTGATACTCCAGTATGCTCCCAAGTTCAAAAGAATTACACGTTGGTTTAAATGATGTCCCTAAGATGCTGCACGTGTGAGCTCTAAGAAAGAAAGTCATCTGGGACAGGTTTAAATTCTAATTGGTGAATTTGCCAAATGCTTCCCATATCATAAAAATAGATAACGTTTACTTAGAAACTGGATAGAAATGCAATATAATAAAAGATACACCACCTGTGTCTGGGTTATTTGAATCATATCACAGTACAGGTTGATGAATGTGCTAGTTTTACTAGCACTTATTCTTATCACCATGCGGTGCAACATATGAAAATACCTTAAAGGTGTTTCGGATTCTTTTCTCATGAATTTACTCTTCTGTATTTTTAAGGGTTGAAAAATGCATTTTGTAACCAGCTCAGTCAAACTTAAAAGTAACAGGTTCATTTTGTTTTTGTACTACAAAGGCCACAGTGACTCCTCTGACTCTATAGTCACAAAAAATGTCTGACCAGTAATATGAAAGGGAACCAGGGAAAAGCTTTAATCTTTGTCTGGCTATTACTGTTACAGTATAAAAAGTGACTCAATGTTGGTCTTTAGGAAATAAAAAACATTAGTGTTGTTAAAACATCTTACCAGTTCAGTGCCTCTTTGACAGTGAAACACAATGAGAGACGAGTAGTTTTTATTAGAGTTTGTTGAGCAAACTGTATTGCTCTTAAAATTCATGTAAACTTCATTAATTCCTGTATTGATCTGTGGAGGACCAGAAATTCTGCCAATGTCCTGCAAAGGGTAAATACATAAAATACTAACGCATTATTTTTAATCCAACACTATATGGTTAATTCTAGTGTTTTACAAAATAAATGCTACTAATCTTCAAAATTAAACAAATACTAGGTTTATTTCAACTGATTACATTACTGGAAGAGATTAAAAAATAAACCATAAAAGTATTTACAATGTTGTAGCTCTGACACAAATATTTAATGCAGCATGTGAATATTTATGTGGCATTTCATGAATTCATGAATGTGACTTAATCAGATAGCATTAGGGAGAAAAATAATTTTAAAGAATGAAAATCTCCCAAAGAGAAACACATTTTATAACTTGAAAAAGCACGAATAAACAATACATAAAACAGTATCAATAAGTAATTCAACACCACCCTTTAACAGGCATTTGGACTTACTATGGGTGGTCCAGAAACTGGAACCAGACAGACGGCTGCCCCAGGAGGACACTTTACTCCTGGAATGGGGTTAAGAGGTTGGCAGACATTAATGTAGAAATCTGGAGAATTGCCATTGTCCAAATCATCATCAAAGGCTGAATAATAACCAGACTTATGAATAAGAGGTCTTAAGTCAATAATTGAGGTCCTATTCCAAACTGAGCAATTAACCTGAGGGCAAAAAAAGAGAAGTTATTACAAAATGCTAAAAACACTGTCATTTGATCATTTGTGAACAGCCTTAACAGAATAAGCAAATATGGTTGTTGAAGTTGCACATTTTAATATAATGGGTTGCCTGAAAGAAATTAGGCAAAAAGCAATAAGATGGAGGTTTTCAAGGAATGCCAAAATTATACAATTTCAAAATACTACATGGAATTTAACAGTTTCACTTAGATATTCTCAGACTTTGAAAGGTGTACTTTCACATACAAAATGTAAACCTTTTAACAGATTTTTTCAATTGAAACAAAGAACACTCAAAGGCCATAAATTATAAAAAAAAATTTAAAAAACAGGTGATATAGTAACTTATTCATTCATGTAAATAAAACCTGTTGGTAAAAAGGCATTAGCCTGATAGGACAATCTATAAATCACTCCTTGGGAGATCTGTTGGAAATAGGCAAATAAATACAATCAGTAAAATCTTGTCTCAAAATTCTCCTTGCAAGTACAGAACATTTAACTGTAAAGCACTGAAAGAGATATACTGGTCAGACCAAACTGTTCATTTATTTGCTAGAAAAAAATCAAACTTCCACAACACCTTTTGAAAATTGCTTGTTTAAATTTTTTTCCACTTGTCTTAAGATTTTTGAGAAAGTCGTAAACTTAATTTATAGTTAGCACCTTGACTTGTGAAAGGCACAGGTAGACATTTACAGTCATCTGATGTTCACTACAGTATGCAATTGTTTATTTTCAAATATTTGGTACACCGAGCATTGTTACTTTTCTTTTCTTTCTAAAAGCAAGCGTAAGATAAATTCATGATAGTTTCTTACAGTCTCCCGTTCAGATTTTGTTGGATTTTTGGACTTTAAGGGAACATTATAATTGGAGAAGTGAGGTCACAGGCTAAACACAAAGTATACATTTTGACATCCATTTAAAAAAAGTTTTAAATTGCATTTTTATAACTGAAACATACATCAAATAATCTATTCTCCTTTTAAGCTTGCTTTTTACATTAAAGAGTTACAGAAATTATAAAAAAAAAAAATAGTTGATTTATTTAATCATGATGAACCTAATTAATTATTTCTTTCCCAAGAGAAATATTTTTTTATTAAAAAAAAAAAACATTCTCTTGACATATGCATGTGTAAATAAACATTAGCGAATCACAAACCAGTGTACCATGACATTTATTAGGTTTTGGAGTGTTCTTTGTAATTTCACTAAACACAGAAATGATTGAACTCATTAAAGAAGCTAAGAACTAAGTAAATTACAATCATAATATAAAATATTAGCTTCAGGTTTCCTACCCGTTGTTCACAAACACGAGGTGTGTGCCAAGAAAAAAAATGGCTGCAGGTCTCCTCATCTGATGCTACTAGCACTGGTCCATCACCAGATCCTGCTTCAGATTTACATACAAAGCTTAAGATACTTTTATGAGTCAAAGTGGGGTTTCTTGGGCATGGATCACCACCATCATAGACAAGCTGTAATACTTGATCCATATAAGTAAGACTTTTAGAAAATTTTCCAGCATTCACTACATTCTGGCCATTGCGAATGCACACCCCTATAAATAAAAAGAAAAAATGAAACAAACATACAGCAGAAGCATCTCAAAAAATATTAAAATGGATTTGAACTGTAAAACATGTGAGACAACACAAAAAATGAACATTAATTATCTAATGAGATAGAATTCTTTCAAAGTGAAATTCAAATTTAGAGCATATGCAGGAAGTATTCACATACACTCAGATGCACAGCAGGAAATCATCTTACACATTGATTCACACAAGTACTTTTATATATTGTCTTTACAAATAAAACGCAGGATTATATATACTTCATCATGTTCAATAATACTGTCTTAACACTTTTGGTAGATGGGATCACATTTCTTCCCTTAGGATCACACTCTGAAACTGAAATGTTGCCAGATCTCTCTTTATGAGTGCACAAATTGAGAGCTTTCCTGTTTTGCGGCTTGTAGTGAAATTCTACACATGACTGCTTGAGTTTGCTTTCAGTAATATTTTACAAGATCAAACGTTTTCAGATCACCACGAAGGAGCATCATCCTGCCCCAGTGACCCAAGTTCCACCCAGTATATATTTCCAGTTCTTAGAAAATGTTACGCTCTGTCAACTCAATAGTTTGGCATTCACAGTTCTGACTAATCCTCCATTGAACACTGCACAGCAAAAAGTGTCACTTAAAAAAGTGGTCTCAGCAAGATTAATTGGGAATGCATTGAAATCTTTTGCAAATTCAACAAGTTGCTCAGCTCATTTATTGTCTAACTTTATAATCCTGCTGGAAACTCCATCTACAACAGGCCTAAAATAAAAAATTGATGTAAACAATTTTATTTCTATTATGAACCATTTTTTTTTATTAATAAACTGGCCTTCAGTGAATAGTCACTATGACTTTGCTACTATTTGACTGATGATGAAGCTTGGTCTTATGGAGTCTTTATATATTTAAAAATGTATTGACAAGTAAAATGACCTAAAAATATTTTAAACCTTTGCACTTTTCATTAGGTTGTTACAACTAATAATTTACATGGATGCACTCTCACATAAACTCACAAAAAAACACCCTAAAGGGCACTAAGTCAACACAAAAAAACGCATACTTTTTTTGGGGAGTACAAACAAAATAAATGAGTTAAAAAAAACAGCCACAACAGAAACATACCTGGATTTTTACTACACAACTGCAGTCCAGAAGAGAATGTCCATCCATCCATTATCCAACCCGCTATATCCTAACTACAGGGTCACGGGGGTCTGCTGAAGTGAAACCCAGCCAACACACGGGGCAAGGCAGGAAACAAACCCCGGGCAGGGCGCACACACACACACACACACACACACCCCAAGCACACACTAGGGTCAATTTAGAATTGCCAATGCGCCTAATCTGCATATCTTTGGACTGTGGGAGGAAACCCACGCAGACACGGGGAGAACATGCAAACTCCAAGCAGGGAGGACCTAACTAGGTCTCCTAACTGCGAGGCAGCAGTTCTACCAGTGCACCACTGTGCTGCCCTCAGAAGAGAATGTAACCTTTTTAGTTATTGTTTATATGTTAGGAGATCAAATGGTGACTTTACAAGGCACAAGTTCAACAGCTTTAATTGAGTTACCATTTAAAGAAGGTTAAAAAAAAAATAACACACATGCAACCATTGCAAACCCAAACAAAGGTTAAAAACAAACCAGGGAAATACATTTCTCAACTTACCAGTTCCTTCTGAGCAAATGCCCTTTGAAACAGCACCACAGATATTGAGGGAGATCACTTTATTCTTGTCTGTTGCATCATGAATTGTATATCCGCCATCTTTTGCAAAATCATTCAGATCAAACAGATAACCTTAAAAATATTTGAGAGGAAACACAATTAATACATTTATTGTAATTGCAAACATACATTTCTCAAGCATATAATGACTAGACTAAAACCTGTTAACCAGATTTGAGTCTTGATATAAACTAGCTACATTACCCAGCTTTGCTTAGGAAATTTCCTAAGACAACAAGCATCCATTATAGGGCCATAGGTTAATTAGATAGGAGTAAAACATTCCCCCACCATGGATCAATTCTTGTTTTTACTTATGAATAACCTTGGGTTCTGTCAATGGTCATTGCAAGACACAACGTTTCAAGAAATATTGTTTTAAACTGAAACAGGTAATTAAACTTTGGTTATAAATATACTGTACATATATATCTCCTGTAAGACATCCTGCAAAACGACAGCTTCAATTAGATTTGAATGCAATACTTTGATTTGTAGTCTTGTACTGTTACAAAGTTTAATAGAGTTTAGTTGAAACGCAATATATAAACTGAAGCAGGGATAGCTGATAGAAACAATTGTTTACCTCAGAGAAAATGGGAAGCTAAAAACTTCAGCCAGTATGAACTGACATAAACCCCAAATAAAAATTTATAAAATTGAAAAATGATGGAAAGTCAAACAAAATGTACAGCAAGCCACAAATCTAACAGTCTTGTAATGCATACTGTGTACATATCACACAAGGGTAGCAAGCCAACAGAATTAAACTCAGATTCAGATGTGTTTTTTATTTTGTTCACTCAAAAATTTTGCTTTGAGTGTACTACCAGTTGTATATTCATCTGGAGTGAGAGGAATACTATAGTACTAGAATATTCTTATAACTATATGTATACAGTATTTTATTTGTTTACATCTTCACTCATGCATTTGTTTTTCTGTTTTTCATCATTTGAATGTTTAAGTTTTTTCTTCTTCTTAGTAATCCACAAAAGCAGGGATTCTACCACATCTAAGCCCTGTATCCTGGAACAGAAAACAAGTCCAAGAATCTTGTGCAGAAACTCAATTTTGGTTGCACATACTCAAAAGTCTCTTTCTTTCAGTCACAACCCAGAACTTTGATTTGAAAACTTAGGTCCACAATACAAAATCAATACCTGATTCAGGGTTACTGACTCTGCAGTCATTATTTGTATTACTCTTTAGAGGGCAGGCAGCTGCAGTATGCCACACAAATAAGTAGACACAGTCCTCCAATGCAGTGGTCACAATTGGCAGTGAATCCTATAAAATATTAAAATATATAATACGGGAAAAATGTATTTAAATTAGATAGTATTAGAAGAGCTAAGATAATAGGGTTAACTCTAAGACAACGAAAGCAGTTCACAAACATACCACTTTCTCTTCATCACATTTGAATCTTATAACAGTTTTCCTTCTCTGGCCACTTGGACAATTATCCCCATTCTCGTATGTTAATTTTAAAAACCCACTGTCCCAATGTACTCCTTCTGCCACTTCTCCCAAATTTATGTATCTAGAGCCATCTTTTAAGCAGGATGCAGAATTTGATGAACAATTCCAGGAACCTAAAATAAAACAATGTCTCAGATTAAGGCTGGGAGGCAGTATTTTAAGAAAAAACAAAAAACTAAACAACTTTAGTGTTTTTCTTATGCAGACCAGATCTTAAACCTGAATCTACGCACTTCCAAACCCACTTATGACAGAATGCAAGCCCCCCCGTGTCTTTTTTCCAGTGTAAAAATATGCATAATTAAGATCTGCCAGACAGAGCTTACCACACTAAATGAAATATTTTTACAAAATCTTAAGTAATTTTTTTCTTTATACCTTTCTAAACTTTTCTTACCATTTTGCTGCACTAATGACTTGCATATATTGATATAATAACGCTTTCCTGTGTCTCTGGTCAATGGTTCAATCACCCAATTGCTTTGGTGAAGTGACAAAGATGAAAGGTCAAAAGAGTTTCCTTCATTGTCTCTGAAAAACACCACAGACATTTTACAATATTAAAGTTGACTCTAAATAATATTTTTTATTATGCAAATGACTAGAATAAAATAAAAAAAAAAAACTTGATGCTAACAATACACATCATAATTAAACACCAAAATAAGTGTATGTGCATACTATAGCATTCTTTTATGATTTAGTTTAAGTACAATATTATACTTCTGAAAGTATAGAACACTCTGAACTTACTAATAGCAAATGCTGTAAATAAAAACAAGTAAAATGAGAAAGATAACCTGGCCAATCACAATCTGGTAAAAACAGAAATGAGTTCTACATACATCATTTGTGAACCACGTAACACAAAGAGCAGCCTCACTTGACAAAGACCCCCTCCTCTTGGTAGCAAAAGCATTTGAGTGAAAAGGATTGTTTTACATCTTCCGCATGTACACCACAAAACTTTTTTGAGCATCACCAAAAAACTATTGGCCGTAGATTATCTTTCCCTCTATCCAATCATTGATCTATTGAAACTACATCATATATACGACTTACGAAGATAGTCAACAAGGTTCAACAACAAGGATAAACATTTTGTAATCTTTATGTACATATCAATAAAATAAAATAAGAGTCTGTTTGTTCAAACCCATAAAAAAACAAGCTTTACTGGACAGAAAGCATAGCCTGTGCATTTAAACTGTTGACTGCAACATTTATTAATCCAGCTACCACCTCATCATCTCCTTTATAGATTTTATTACTTGGTTTCCCCAACTGTGAAACCTGTTGCTAAATTATGTCAGGCTTCCTGTTGTCCCATACCATCCATTTCAGTGTGGCCAAATGACCTCCCCTATGCTATGTTAATTTTGTAGAGAATTATTTTTAGAAATATTCAAGCAATTTCTAAAAATCCAGACTCGTAGTATATATAATTCAAGTTTGTACATTGCTTGCAAATTACCCCAAGAAAACAAATTGCTATGGGCTTGACTAATGATCCTGATTATCATCTCTGTTCATTGAAGAACACAGGTATCTTTTTAAGATATGTTCTGCAAATGCCAATTACTATAAACATTCTGGCTCCCATTGCGGTCTTTTTCCCCCGGAAGTACTTCTTTTCTGCTTTGAGCATGAGAAAAATTATTCTCCTGGATTTATCCTTTATGGCACTCACAACTATACTGAGGGGAAAATGTGGAATTGCCAGTTAGCTCAATTTACAAATCTTTGAGGATGTGGAAGGAAATGGGAGTACCTGGAGGAAAACCCAATATGACATGGGAAGAATGAGCAAACTCCACACAGATAAGGTCCAGGCACAGGATTCAAACCAAAGTTGCTGGATCTCTGTGGAGGCAAGGGCTACCCACTACACCCTTGTGTTGGACTTTACATGATTCATTCCTCTCTAATGCACATAGAAATAAATAAGTCTTTTGAGATAAACAACTGGTGTACTTACTTGGCTGAACACTCAATTGTCTTGAAAGGACGACAAGCATATGAAGTATGAAACTCAAACAAATAACTACAGTCAAGTGTTTCCTTCAAAAATACTGGCTTCGCCTATTCAGAAAAAAAGGAAAAAAAAAAAAACAACATTTACAGTTTTTTTTTAGTTTAAAGAACTGAAAAGTGAAAAGGGTAGAAAGAAGCACAAGATGAAGGAATCAAATATAAAAATCCACAAGCAGAATGTTTCTCAAAGATTAAAATTTAGCCAAACAAATAGATTAGGGTTGCTGATACATATTAGGTACAACTATATTGGCTAATTCAATTATTTAAGTAAACTACACTCTGCCTTTACAACTGAAATAAAGTACAAAAACAATATAGTGTATGAACACTCAGATAAATTACTGTTAAAGCTATATTTGTACCTATATCGTGCAATTAATTAATTAAATGGTCAAAGTATTAATCTCTCCTTCTGCTCTCCTTAACAGCAACCTATGGCATGTAATGTTCAATAATGTAATGCAATGTTTTCTTGTGAAATATTTTCTATTCAAAAAAACTATTCTCTTAAATAATGAGGGATAACAAAGACCATAATACAATTTGAATACTGGTTGACAATAGGTTTAATTTTGCTAAACAGGCCAAAACAATGCTGAAAAGTTTGAACTAATGTGTATAGTACTTACCGAAGTTTGACTGTGGTCACAATAAAACATAATTGTAGTTGATCTTTTATATATTCGGTGGCAAGTTTCTCCATTGGTGTAGTTTATCTTGATCAGTCCATCATCATAAGTAATAGTTTTTGTGTATCGTCCTTAAGAGCAAAATGTGAATATATGAACAGTTTTGATGAAAATGAGACATTTCGCCAAACAATCTCTGACCAATTTGAAAAAACCAAATCAAGATTTGAATGCCCTTAAAATACAATCAATCATGCTACTTGGTAATTTATTCCAAGTGACCGTTTCCGTCTAAAGAAAACCTTTCTAACATGTCCTCTCTCACCACATCCATAAACCTTCGCTTATGCCTTACTCTTTTTCCCTTGCTTGGCAGTTCTATCCTTAGCACCCTTCTCCCAATATCCTCAGCATCTCTCCTCTGTACATATCCAAATCAATACAATCTCGCCCCCCTGACTTTGTCTCTAAACCGTCCAACCTGAGCTGACCCTCTAAAGTCCTCATTTCTAATCCTATTCATCCTCGTCACACCCAACACAAACCTTAGCATCTTTAACCCTGCCATTTCCAGCTCTGTCTCCCATTTTTTGGTCACTGCTACCATCTCCAACCCATATAACAAAGCTGGTCTCACTACCGTCCTGTAGACCTTCCCTTTCACTCTTGCTGATACCAGTCTATCACAAATCACTCCTGACACTCTTCTCTACCCATTCAACCCTGCCTGCACTCTCTTTTTCACTTCTCTTTCACAATCCCCATTACTCTGTACTGTTGATCCCAAGTATTTAAACTCATCCACCTTGACCAACCCTACTCCCTGCATCCTCACAATTACACTGACCACCCTCTCATTTACACAAGTATCCTGTCTTTGGCTAAAATTCGGTTAAAACTCCACTGCCTAAACACCTCCATGCTTCCACAGATATGTCATCTGGACCAACAGCCTTCCCGTTTTTCACCCTGTTCATAGTTGTCCTTACTTCCTCCTTGCTAATCTGTTTCACTTCCTGATTCACTATCTCCACACCATTCAACCTTCTCTCCCTCTCATTGTATTCATTCATCAGCCTCTCAAAGTACTCTTTCCATCTGCTCAACACTCTCCTCGCTTGTTTCCATCTTTATCCTTTATCACCCTAACCTGCTGCACATTTTTCCCAGCTTGGTCCCTCTGTATTGCTAATCAGTACAGGTCCTTTTCTCCTTCCTTAGTGTCCAACCTATCATGCAGCTCATCATACGCTTTTCCTTTAGCCTTCGCCACCACTCTCTTCACCTTATGCCTTATCTCCTTGTACTCCTGTCTACTTTCTGCATTTCTCGGACTATCCCACTTCTTTGCCAACCTCTTCCTCTGTATACTCTCCTGTACTTCCCCATTCCACCACCAAGTTTCCTTTTCCTCCACCTGTCCAGATGACACACCAAACACCCTTCTTGCTGTCAACTATTCCTGTAGTTGCCCAGCTGTCTGGAAACTCTTCACTGCCACCCAGTGCCTGTCTTACCTCCTTTTTTTCCCCCACTTCCACCATTCAATCCTTGGATCTGGCTTCACTATCCTCCTCTTCTTCTTGATCTTCAGCATCATCCTACAGACCACCATCCAATGCTGCCCAATTACGTTTTCCCCTGCCACAACTTTGCAGTCTACAATCACCTTTAGACTGACCCTCCTGCATAGGATATAATCTACCCGTGGGCATCGTCCTCCACTCTTTGTCACCCTATGTTGCTCACTCTTCTTAAAATATGTATTTACCACAGCTATGCCCATCCTTTCCGCAAAATCCAGTACCATCTGACCTACTGCATTCCTTTCCTTGACACCATATCTACCCAACACCTCCTCATTTCCTCTGTTTCCTTCACCAATATGTCCACTGAAATCCACTCCAATCACCACTCTCTCCCCCTTGGGTACACTCTCCACCACTTCATCTAACTTACTCCAGAAATCTTCTCTCTCATCCATTGCACACCCAACTTGGGATGAGTATAGTATCTAGTACACTAAAGTTATACCATTATTACATCACTTTTAATTAGAATATCAAAGGCAGAATTTTGTTTAAAATTACTGAAATGTTCAAATAAAGTACATTACAATAAATGTCTTACAAAACACAATTCTCATTCTGTCCCCAAAAGAAATTTAGCAGACCAAAACGTTAATTTTGTGTTCCACACTTAATTGTTTCCCAAATCAGAAATATCCTAAATGACACTTAAAATTACTAATATTGTATTTGTTTGACGTTCTAAAAACAGAAAGATAAAAAAGCATACCTGCTACTTTATTAAAATTTTTATCCTTGATTTTTACTTGACAGGAAGAAATCTCCTCTAACCCAACCCCTGTCTTATTTAAACAGACTGCTGTTTTTAGGGGGCCACAAACTCTGAAGTGATATTCATATTCTTCTGTATTCACTACATAATCCTCCAAAGAAAGTGGTGTCAGGTCAAATAGGTAACCACTTTTAGGATCCCTTACTTGGCAGTTGTTGCCTAGACAAAAAGAAAATAACATATTTACAAAGAAATCACAAGGCTTAAGAATACTGGATACACAAATGAGAGGCTTAACATTTAATTTTCTCAATAGGAAGGAGATGTAATATATTAAGTCAAAATGTCTAAAATTTGCTGATCATTCACTGTTAATGCCTTTGGCATAACACTTCAGTTAAGCTAAAAAAAGTAATGTCCTGCAGATTAACTTTTTATATCAAATTGTAAAGAATACAGTATATACAGTCATATGAAACAGTTTGGGAACCCCTGTTAATTCTTTGGATTTTTGTTTATCATTGGCTGAACATTCAAAGTAGCAACTTCAATTTTAATATATGACATGCCTTATGGAAACAGTAGTATTTCAGCAGTGACATTAAGTTTATTGGATTAACAGAAAACATGCAATATGCATCATAACAAAATTAGACAGGTGCATAAATTTGGGCACCCCAATAGAGATATGACATCAGTACTTAGTTGAGCCTCCTTTTGCTAATCTAACAGCCTCTAGACGCTGTCCTCCTATAGCCTCTGATGAGTGTCTGGATTCTGGATGGAGGTATTGTTGACCATTCTTCATACAAAATCTCTCCAGTTCAGTTCAATTTGATGGCTGCCCAGCATGGACAGCCTGCTTCAAATCATCCCATAGATTATTGCTGACATTCAAGTCAGGGGACTGTGACAACCGTTCCAGAACATTGTACTTTTCCCTCTGCATGAATGCCTTTGTAGATTTCTAACTGTGTTTTGGGTCATTGTCTTGCTGGAATATCCAACCCCTGCGTAACTTCAACTTTGTGACAGATGCTTGAACATTATCTTGAAGAATTTGTTGATATTGGGTTGAATTCATTCAACCCTTGACTTTAACAAGGGTCACAGACACTGAACTAGACACAAAGCCCCACAGCATGATGGAGCCGCCACGAAATTTGACAGTAGGTAGCAGGTGTTTTTCTTGGAATGCGGTGTTCTTCTTTAGCCATGCAAAGCGCTTTTTGTTATGACCAAGTAACTCAATTTTTGTCTCATCAGTCCACAGCACTTTGTTCCAAAATGAATCTGGCTTGTCTAAATGAGCATTTGTATACAACAAGCGACTCTGTTTGTGGTGTGAGTGCAGAAAGGGCTTCTTTCTCATCACCCTGCCATACAGATGTTCTTTGTGCAAATTGTGCTGAATTGTAGAACGATGTACAAATACACCATCTGCAGCAAGATGTTCTTGCAGGTCTTTGGAGGTGATCTGTGGGTTGTCTGTAACCATTCTCACAATCCTATGCATATGTCGCTCCTGTATTTTTCTTGGCCTGCCAGACCTGCTGGGTTTAACAGCAACTGTGCCTGTGGCCTTCCATTTCCTGATTCCATTCCTTACAGTTGAAACTGACAGTTTAAACCTCTGAGATACACCTGTCTATGAAGTTCAAGGCTTAACGAGCTCATCCAACCAATTTGGTGTTGCAAGTAATCAGCATTGAGCAGTGACATGCATTCAAATCAGCAAAATTACAAGGGGACCCAAATTTTTGCATAGCCAGTTTTTCACATTTGATTTAATTTCATACAACTAAATACTGCTTCACTAAAAATATTTGTTCAGAAAACACCCCGGTACTCAGATGTTCCTAGGAAATGAAAGACATACCACTGTTATCTTTTTTTGTTGAAAGTAGAGTAAATCATGCAGGCTGAGAGGGGTTCCCAAACTTTTTCAAAACTCTGTACTTTGTACAGAACTCTGTACATCAGAACCTGTGAAAAACTGAAAGCACTTGGGTGTGTGCTGTAGTTAGGCAAGCTGCTCATCATAACCCATTTTAATGTTAAAAGAAAGGAGAACTCTTAAAGTTTGTTAAGTTTGGGGAACAGACCCTATGTTGACAAAGGATGAAACGTTGTATGTCAACAAGCTTGCATTCTGACTAAAGAATGTCCATTTCTATTTGAAGTGTTCAATCATCTTATAAGATGCTTAAAACATCCACATACACAGGAAAAAGTTCAATGTCAAAGTATTACTAATGAAGGATTGTTTAAATCAATGTTCTTAACATAATATCTACAACAGCAAACAATGGCTTGCAGTCTAATTGTTCGTGTAGCTTATAACACATCATATGCAATGTAATTGGCTTCAATCCTGGATTCAAATATTAAGTCATGTCAATGAATATTCTCAAGTCTTTCACATGCTCCTTCCCTTCTGCAGGAATATACAGTAGATAAATATTTTTTTACAAGGTCATATGCAATGGTGGTCTGCATTAGGAAGATCGTTATAAACCTCCATCTTGTAAATTAACACTTTTTTAAAACCTTACAAGTGTGAAGGAGATATATTTATTTTAATGTGTAGTTCATTTGGTGAGGGGCTGAAAAAAAAAACTTTTCAATAGAAAACCCCTAAAATATTGGCTTAGGAGTACACTCGGAACCCTAAGAAACACCTTGACATTTCTTGCCAAGAACATGGAAATCTGACCTGACCAGGTGAAACAAAACTGTGTGCATATTAATATGGAAAATGAGATTAGACTAAATAAATTACATTTGGTTACAACTGGTCATACAGTTCAGTTTATAATGAAATACCTGAAAACACTATTTAATAGAGGTGACAAACAATTTTTAGTACCTTGAGCTCTTCTAACAGGGCAAGCTTCTGATGTTCTCCATATAAATACATACTCACAACCATCCTGATGCTGAAACAATGGAGAGCCCTAGAGAATATCAAAAGATTCACTTAATGGTACATGGCTCATTTCTCAGTAAACTTTGATGGGACACAAATAATAGCACTATAACACACTATATCACTAGTAAAAATCACTTACAGTGGTGTGAAAAACTATTTGCCCCCTTCCTGATTTCTTATTCTTTTGCATGTTTGTCACACAAAATGTTTCTGATCATCAAACACATTTAACCATTAGTCAAATATAACACAAGTAAACACAAAATGCAGTTTGTAAATGGTGGTTTTTATTATTTAGGGAGAAAAAAAAATCCAAACCTACATGGCCCTGTGTGAAAAAGTAATTGCCCCCTGAACCTAATAACTGGTTGGGCCACCCTTAGCAGCAATAACTGCAATCAAGCGTTTGCGATAACTTGCAATGAGTCTTTTACAGCACTCTGGAGGAATTTTGGCCCACTCATCTTTGCAAAATTGTTGTAATTCAGCTTTATTTGAGGGTTTTCTAGCATGAACCGCCTTTTTAAGGTCATGCCATAGCATCTCAATTGGATTCAGGTCAGGACTTTGACTAGGCCACTCCAAAGTCTTCATTTTGTTTTTCTTCAGCCATTCAGAGGTGGATTTGCTGGTGTGTTTTGGGTCATTGTCCTGTTGCAGCACCCAAGATCGCTTCAGCTTGAGTTGACGAACAGATGGCCGGACATTCTCCTTCAGGATTTTTTGGTAGACAGTAGAATTCATGGTTCCATCTATCACAGCAAGCCTTCCAGGTCCTGAAGCAGCAAAACAACCCCACACCATCACACTACCACCACCATATTTTACTGTTGGTATGATGTTCTTTTTCTGAAATGCTGTGTTCCTTTTACGCCAGATGTAATGGGACATTTGCCTTCCAAAAAGTTCAACTTTTGTCTTATCAGTCCACAAGGCATTTTCCCCAAAAGTCTTGGCAATCATTGAGATGTTTCTTAGCAAAATTGAGATGAGCCCTAATGTTCTTTTTGCTTAACAGTGGTTTGCGTCTTGGAAATCTGCCATGCAGGCCGTTTTTGCCCAGTCTCTTTCTTATGGTGGAGTCGTGAACACTGAACTTAATTGAGGCAAGTGAGGCCTGCAGTTCTTTAGACGTTGTCCTGGGGTCTTTTGTGACCTCTCGGATGAGTCGTCTCTGCGCTCTTGGGGTAATTTTGGTCGGCCGGCCACTCCTGGGAAGGTTCACCACTGTTCCATGTTTTTGCCATTTGTGGATAATGGCTCTCACTGTGGTTCGCTGGAGTCCCAAAGCTTTAGAAATGGCTTTATAACCTTTACCAGACTGATAGATCTCAATTACTTCTGTTCTCATTTGTTCCTGAATTTCTTTGGATCTTGGCATGATGTCTAGCTTTTGAGGTGCTTTTGGTCTACTTCTGTGTCAGGCAGCTCCTATTTAAGTGATTTCTTGATTGAAACAGGTGTGGCAGTAATCAGGCCTGGGGGTGGCTACGGAAATTGAACTCAGGTGTGATACACCACAGTTAGGTTATTTTTTAACAAGGGGGCAATTACTTTTTCACACAGGGCCATGTAGGTTTGGATTTTTTTTCTCCCTAAATAATAAACACCATCATTTAAAAACTGCATTTTGTGTTTACTTGTGTTATATTTGACTAATGGTTAAATGTGTTTGATGATCAGAAACATTGTGTGACAAACATGCAAAAGAATAAGAAATCAGGAAGGGGGCAAATAGTTTTTCACACCACTGTATAATGTGAAATAAGAGTTTATATTTTTTGTTTAACATTTTATTTTTAAAAGCAACAACACAGGGTAAAATGTGCAATGTTTAATCTTGCATCTTCCCCAAAAAGAACAGATTTAATTCCCTCTGGTTTATACCCATTTTTTATAAAAAAAAAAAAATATTTCAATGTCAAATAGTAAGAATTTTAATAGTAAATCTATTTTAAAAGCCTTTTAATTATAGTAACTCTTTGTAAGACATTCCTTACAGAAAACAACACAAACAAATAAATTTTTTGTAAACTGAGGTTAGATGTATCTGTTAATCCTAATAACATTCTTTGTCATTTTCAATTAAAGATATAGTACTTGTACATTTTTTAAATTTAATAAATAGACCAGAACAGCCTATATTGAAAATATGCTAATCCAAAGGCTAATAATGAGAAATGGAAAACATAGAACACTTCTAACAGAAGAGAAAAAAGTTGAACATAAATGACATCACCTCGCATGTTGGCATAAGCATACTGTCCATATTTTCATGAGATGAGTGCTAAACTCTTTTTTCTATAAGCAGCATAGACAGTCAAGGGATGTTGCAAGTGGTTTATCAAGATTGGCCAGACAAGTAGTCCAATTGTGGATGCTATCTTAATGCTTCAAGGAGCAGGCGCAAGTCCTACTCAAAGTGGTTGGGGAAAAAGGGGATGGGGGGAGGGGGGGGGTTAAGCACATTGCAGCAATGTCAATGTGCTGGAAAAAACACAGGCACATGCATTTGAGGAGTTGCAAAAATAATGTATGTACAAACTGTGCCACAACCGTTTCAGTATAGAAGGATGGCAATCTGCTTTGCATTTGTCTGTTGGCCTTTGCACTTCAATTAACTGAAATACTATATATGCGAGCCCTAAACTTTATACTAAACAGTTGTTCAAATATGAAGAAATTAACTCAAAACAGGTATGGGTTATTTAAAAAAAAACAAACATCAGGTTTTATTATTTTTGAAGAGAAAATTTCATATGAATCCTGTGCAGGATTCTCTTTGAAAGTGTATCCCTGCAGTGTGTATGTGTTTTTTTTATCCATCATCACATATAATTATCCATAGTTAAAAGCCTCATGATAAACAAGCTAACCTGGTACACCAATTAACTTAATAATCAGAGTTGAGACAGGGGCTGGAAAACTGTCTGCTAAGCAAGTTTGCAGCAGTGCCATAACCAATTTGCTGCCTAACTGCTGGCTGCAGGAAAGACGACAAAAATTAAGGAACACAAGATGCTTTCAATAAGCATTAAAAAAGCAGAAAAAACATCACATTCCCAAACTGGCTTAATCCAACTCAGGGTCAAATGGTGAGGCAGGAACTCGGTTACAAAGCTAGAACCTTAGCAGGGAAGTCACAGAAGGTACATTTCAAAAACTAAGTGAACATATAGCCTTGCCAGTGTTGTAATCTGCCATTTACTGCCGTATCAGTTCAGTGTAGCATACATCAAAAAAAAACAAGAGGCACAGATATATTTTCCTGGAAGGTTAAAGTGTAAAAAATAGCTTCCATGTTTGAAGTAACACAATAACACATACAGTAAGTTGGTAAAGCAGTGGATTCCAACCCAAAGCAGTGACTGCACAATTATGAAGATTTGCTATCCTAATTCAAATAATGTATTCATTTATAGCAGCTCAAAAACTCTAGTTTGTGCCTCGTATATACAGTATATACAGTATTTTTGGAATGAATAAAGCAGCAAATTAAGAAGCAACTTCTCTATTGTATCTTAAGTACTGAATGGAAACTCCCATGCAAAATATTATAGAAATATAAGATGCCACACATGACAACTTTAAAAGTTCCCATAGTATGTAAAGGCAACAAGTCATTAGTAAATTTCTCAAGACAAAAACAGATAACAGAATGTCGTTGATGACTTACTCCCATACTCTCTCTTTTCAGAAATGCATTTTGCAATTATTTTGCTAGGACACAAATGCTATAGCCAGTCACAGTGATGCACTGGGTGCTATTGGCCATTTATCCACTCACACATCCATCCCATTTTAAACATGCTTCAATTGAACAGGGTCACAGGGAAACTGAAGCCTATCCAACCAAGCAAACGGCACAAGGCAGTAACAATCCCTGGACAGGGTAACAGTTCACTGCAGAGGGAACACACAGACACATATTGGGGAAATTTAGCAACTCCAATCACAGCCTGGATGTCTTTGAATTATGGGAGGAAACCCACTCAAACAACATACAAACTCCCACATAGGTGGGACCCAGGACTGGAACTTTTGCCTCCTTATTGTGAAATCACTAGAGGCTACCACTGTACTACTGTGCCCCCCAATATAGGTCATTTATATGGGTACATGTATTACATATTCTCATAATGAATAAAAAAAATAACTGTTCTGTTTAACTTGTTTCATTTAATGAGACAAATTAATGTTTTCCTTACAGCAACACAAACAAAGAATAAATTCAAGAGCAGTACAACTTCTTACTAGTTAACAGTCTTTACTATATACTACTGTTCTTTATGACATTAAATTGCACTATGCAAAATACACCATACTGTTTGTGACATAGCAGGGTAATGGTTAGGAGTGCTGCTTCATAGATGCAGAATCCCAATTTTAACTGCCAATGTGGAGTTTACACTTGCACCTCATGCTTAGAATAAGTACACGCACACACACATCATGGCTACCACGCGTTCCATGTGTTCTTCTGACGCATACTCTGAGCAGGTCTACAGAAGTTAACACTACGCATGTGCAAGCTGCAGTACCAGGAAAAATATGGGTTGCATGTGTGTGCAAGTTTTGGTACATGACATTAGCATCATTATTTACTATCAACATGTGAAGGCAGGGTTACAGCTCCAACAGGATCAATGTGCGTGCTATGATGCTTGATGAATGGTTCAATGTGGTGAAAGAAATCGTCAAACTTAAATGCTGACATGCAAATGTGTTCATGGTTCTTTTCTTCATCCATTTCTCACACAGGCAATACAAGCTTAGCATATTCTAAAGTGTAATGATACAATGCATTTGAAGGTATAACATACAGTTGCGGTCCTTTTTTTTCTTAGCACCATCGCAACAGCATCAGAATGCAAATGATTTTTAACACCTTTCTTCTCTCAACTCACAAAACAGCAAAACCAGACATTGTTTTCTCCCTGTGATGATTTCTTGCACTGACACCTGGTGGAATCCTCCAGATTTACTTAAAGTATGTGCGCAAATATACAGTGGGGCAAAAAAGTATTTAGTCAGCCACCAATTGTGCAAGTTCTCCCACTTAAAAAGATGAGGCCTGTAATTTTCATCATTGGTATACCTCAACTATGAGAGACAAAATGAGAAAAAAAAATCCAGAAAATCACATTGTCTGATTTTTGAAGAATTTATTTGCAAATTATGGTGGAAAAAAAGTATTTGGTCGATAACAAAAGTTCATCTCAATACTTTGTTATATACCCTTTGTTGGCAATGACAGAGGTCAAACGTTTTCTGTTAAGTCTTCACAAGGTTTTCATACAGATAGAGTATCACCACGACTGCTGAAGGCCTGTGCATCTGAGCTGGGGGGTCCTCTACAGCGCATCTTCAACCTGAGCCTGGAACAGGGGAGAGTCCCGAGGCTTTGGAAAACATCTTGCATCACCCCAGTCCCAAAGGTATCACGTCCTAGTGAGCTGAATAACTTCCGGCCTGTTGCTCTGACATCACATGTGATGAAGACCATGGAGAGGCTGCTGCTTCACCACCTGAGGCCACAGGTTCAACACGCCCTCGACCCTCTGCAGTTTGCATATCAGAGAGGTGGCATGAATCGTGGACTATCTTAAAGACAGACCTCAGTATGTGCGCGCCTTGGGAACTGCAGGTCTGACATTGTGGTCAGCAACACAGGAGCGCCACAGGGGACTGTACTTTCTCCGGTCCTGTTCAGCCTATATACATCGGACTTCCAATACAACTCTGAGTCCTGCCATGTGCAAAAGTTCGCTGATGACACTGCTATCGTGGGCTGCATCAGGAGTGGGGAGGAGGAGGAGGAGTATAGGGACCTAATCAATGACTTTGTCAAATGGTGCGACTCAAACCACCTACACCTGAATACAAGCAAAACCATGGAGCTGGTGGTGGATTTTAGGAGGCCTAGAACCCTCATGGACCCCATGATCATCAGAGGTGACTGTGTGCAGATGGTGCAGAACTATAAATATCTGGGAGTGCAGCTGGATGATAAATTAGACTGGACTGCCAATACTGATGCTCTGTGCAGAAAGGACAGAGCCGGTTATACTTCCTTAGAAGGCTAGCATCCTTCAACATCTGCAATAAGATGCTGCAGATGTTCTATCAGACGGTTGTGGCGAGCGCCCTCTTCTACGCGGTGGTGTGCTGGGGAGGCAGCATTAAGAAGAAAGTCGCCTCACTCCTGGACAAACTGGTGAGAAAGGCAGGCTCTATTGTTGGCATGGAGCTGGACAGTTTGACATCTGTGGCAGAGCGACGGGCGCTCAGCAGGCTCCTATCAATTATGGAGAATCTACTGCATCCACTAAATAGTATCATCTCAAGACAGAAGAGCAGCTTCAGTGACAGACTGCTGTCACTGTCCTGCTCCACTGACAGATTAAGGAGATCGTTCCTCCCCCAAACTATGCGACTCTTCAATTCCACCCGGGGGGGTAAACGTTAACATTTAACATTATACAAAGTTACTGTCTGTTTTTTACCTGCATTATTATCAATCTTTAATTTAATATTGTTTATTGTATCAGTACACTGCTGCTGGAGAATGTGAATTTCCCCTTGGAATTAATAAAGTATCTATCTATCTATCTACACTGTTGCTGGTATTTTGGCCCATTCCTCCATGCAGATCTCCTCTAGAGCAGTGATGTTTTGGGGCTGTCGCTGGGCAACGGACTTTCAACTCCCTCCAAAGATTTTCTATGGGGTTGAGATCTGGAGACTGACTAGGCCACTCCAGGACCTTGAAATGCTTCTTACGAAGGCACTCCTTCGTTACCTGGGCGGTGTGTTTGGGATCATTGTCATGCTGAAAGATCCAGCCACATTTCATCTTCAATGCCCTTGCTGATGGAAGGAGGTTTTCACTCAAAATCTGACGATACATGGCCCCATTCATTCTTTCCTTTACACGGATCAGTCGTCCTGGTCCCTTTGCAGAAAAACAGCCCCAAAGCATGATGTTTCCACCCCCATGCTTTATAGTAGGTATGGTGTTCTTTGGATGCAACTCAGCATTCTTTCTCCTCCAAACACGATGAGTAGAGTTATTACCAAAAAGTTCTATTTTGGTTTCATCTAACCATATGACATTCTCCCAATCCTCTTCTGGATCCTCCAAATGCTCTCTAGCAAACTTCAGATGGGCCTGCACATGTACTGGCTTAAGCAGGGGGACACGTCTAGCACTGCAGGATTTGAGTTCCTAGCGGCGTAGTGTGTTGGCAGCCTTTGTTACTTTGGTTCCAGCTCTCTGCAGGTCATTCACTAGGTCCCCCCGTGTGGTTCTGGGATTTTTGCTCACCGTTCTTGTGATCATTTTGACCCCACGGGGTGAGATCTTGCGTGGAGCTCCAGATCGAGGGAGATTATCAGTGGTCTTGTATGTCTTCCATTTTCTAATAATTGCTCCCACAGTTGATTTCTTCACACCAAGCTGTTAACCTATTGCAGATTCAGTTTTCCCAGCCTGGTGCAGGTCTACAATTTTGTTTCTGGTGTCCTTTGACAGCTCTTTGGTCTTGGCCATAGTGGAGTTTGGAGTGCGACTGTTTGAGGTTGTGGACAGGTGTCTTTTATATTGATAACCAGTTCAAACAGGTGCCATTAATACAGGTAACGAGTGGAGGACAGAGGAGCCTCTTACAGAAGAAGTTACAGGTCTGTGAGAGCCAGAAATCTTGCTTGTTTGTAGGTGAACAAATACTTATTTTCCACCATAATTTACAAATAAAATCTTTAAAAATCAGTCAATGTGATTTTCTGGATTTTTTTTTCTCATTTTGTCTCTCTTAGTTGAGGTATACCTATGATGAAAATTACAGGCCTCTCTCATCTTTTTAAGTGGGAGAACTTGCACAATTGGTGGCTGACTAAATACTTTTTTGCCCCACTGTAGACAGTACACTGCTTGCGTAGTGTTGTACAGTGAGCTGGCAACATCTAAGGGGATGTTTCATCCGTTTAACAGTTCTGGAGTAAGCTCAAACCTCCCACAACCATGAATTCTATTAAGTGTATTCATAATGGATGGATGGAAGTACTGTATTGGGAATTGTGCTAACCTTTTTTACAGAAGATGCATATGATGCTTTTAGAGGAAAGAAAAAACACAAACAACAACCAACACCACCACCACAATCACCACCTTAAAAGGAAAATTTTTTAGGAAAACACAAACTTAAGGGAGGATGGTGGAATTCAGAGGAAAAAAAACATTTAGTTTCCTTATATTGTAAACTTACCGGGCTATCATCACAATGGAAAATAATGCGTGTTGAAAATCTTCCAGTATTGCATTTGTCACCATTATGGTAAACTATAGACAGTGAACCATCTGCATGCGCTTGTAGACTGGACTGTAAGTAACCCAGATTTGTATTGGAATTTGCATACTTTACACAAGATCCAAGGGATCCACCTGTGAATCAATAAAAACAATAAAAAGCTCGAGAACTGAATGCATATTACTGTCCATGAAGCATGGAATTTAATTTTTACATTAACATTTAATATTGCAGTAACTTTGAATGGATTCTAAACAAGGCAGTTTAACAATGTTTAATTAATTAAATAGTAGCATGTTCTGTTGCTGCAGTAATATTCCGTGATGATGCAATTATATAGTTAACCAGTTGCACAAGAAAAACAAAACTGTTTTAGGGATCTAGAAATTGTAAACACTTTAATAACTGACACACACACTCATTTTATTTATATATATATATATATATATATATATATATATATATATATATATATATATATATATATATATATGTATATATGTATATATGTATGTATATATGAATGAATGAATCTACCTCAATGTTTTAAATGTAATGCAGCAAAAATCAAATACATTTCAATAACTATACACAAAATGTCTACACAAAGGAGTACTAAAATACCTTGGCATCCACTTGCTCGTGGCAGTGGTTTACAAACATTAAGATAAAAGGTTCTCTTTTTTGCATCACTGCTGGTATCAACTGCTGTCCATGGTTCTTCATCTCTGCTAAGATCACTTAAATCATATTCATTACCTGATGGATCTAAAAGTAAAACACTGTTTTATGATATACTGTACATTACTTACTTTAAAATGCAAAATATGCATTGGCTTGAACAGAATGGCAGATCTTTAATGCTGAATACTTATTTTAAAAAGTTTACTTCCAATTAATCATTACTTAATCTAAAATAAAAATGTATGTTGCAAAACTGGGAAAATTATGATCCACTATTCTGAGAATATGGTGATAACCTGTTGTACTCTCGCGTAAAACTGGATAAATTCTATTACATGCTTGAAAACTAAAAAGATCACAAATACAAACTTACCAGTAACCACACAATCCACTGGGGCCGGCAGGCAAACAAGAGCAGTATAAAACTCAAAAAAGACCTTATAGACAGTGTTTCTAGATGAGCTCATTTCCTCCCGCAACAGAGTAAGATTACCAGGGTAAGCATCCTGATCACACACAAACCGAATTATAAAGCTGTTATGTGTGCCTGGTTGGGTAGGAAAAATATTTTAGTTTATGTCAATGTTATCTTGTAAATGTTCAATAACAAGGTAATCTGTTAAACCTTGGGATAAAAAATGCACAGCTAAAAACATAATGCACCTTACTAAAAAGTAGATTTCAACCATTTATCATCCAAGAATACTGCAGCACAGTTTTATGCAGAATACAGTTCAAAAACAATAAACATAAAAAAAATTCAAACTCTGCATTAATTAAATAGAATACTAGATTTGGCAAAATGGCAAATGTTTATTTCCATTTTGAAAAGGCTCCGATTTTTATAGACAAAACCATGCTAAATGTGTCACGACTTCTTCTAACATGCAGTAATTCAGAGTAAGCACAGATGAGAGAACCAAATAATATTCCGTCCTAGAATGTATTGCATTCTTTAAAACATTAGAAATGGGCAAACATCATAATTCCCATTAAAAATTTTACTCACCTGTTGAGATATCAAAACCACCAAAGTAAGTTAGTGTCAAGATGCCATCTGTAGAAAACTGTAGCGATCTTTCAACTCCAACTGGTGTTACTGGTTTGTTGTTCTCCAACTCGCATCCAGCTGCAGGAACTCCTTGAACAAGGCCACAATCCGATATGGAACCACAAACGTTAACCTGTAAAGATTGATTCATTCAGTTGTTTACAAAACACAATTTGCAAAGTCATCAGCAAGAGAAAGAAATCGTGCTTTTATCTGAAATTATTTTGTAATATTTCTAGGTGGTTAACTCTGCAAGTGAAATGATCAACTATGTACTGCTGGTTTTAATAGTAATCAGAACTGGTTTGTTATCTTTATTCTCACACTTCAGCTGAGGATCTCAGAAAACCTTTGAAAATTATTGAAAACTGGGATGTAATTTCTGTCTATCCATGCAGATACCACGGAGAATGTGCAAACACCACAATCACATTTCATCTGAAAATCAGCAACAGCATGAAGTTGTGCTGGGACTCAGAGACAAAACACCTTTTACAACATTCCACCATGCCAAATAGAACTAAGCAGACCAATGTGACAGACATGCAAGTTGAACTGGTTGCCATTAAAGAGAAGGAGGCTAAATTAAACAAAGTGCATTTTGTCATGACTGAAAAATTTAGATAGATAGATAGATAGATAGCGTAGTTGGCAGGATTAGATAGATAGATAGATAGATAGCGTAGTTGGCAGGATTAGATAGATAGATAGATAGATAGATAGCGTAGTTGGCAGGATTAGATAGATAGATAGCGTAGTTGGCAGGATTAGATAGATAGATAGCGTAGTTGGCAGGATTAGATAGATAGATAGCGTAGTTGGCAGGATTAGATAGATAGATAGCGTAGTTGGCAGGATTAGATAGATAGATAGCGTAGTTGGCAGGATTAGATAGATAGATAGATAGATAGATAGATAGATAGATAGATAGATAGATAGATAGATAGATAGATAGATAGATAGATAGATAGATAGATAGATAGATAGATAGATAGATAGATAGATAGATAGATAGATAGATAGATAGATAGATAGATAGATAGATAGATAGATAGATAGATAGATAGATAGATAGATAGATAGATAGATACTTTATTAATCCCAATGGGAAATTCACATTCTTCAGCAGCAGCATACTGATACAATAAATAATATTAAATTAAAGAATGATAATAATACAGGTGAAAAAAACAGACAATAACTATGTATAATGTTAAATATTAACGTTTACCCCCCCTGGTGGAATTAAAGAGTCGCATAGTTTGGGGGAGGAACGATCTCCTCAATCTGTCTGTGGAGCAGGACAGTGACAGCAGTCTGTCGCTGAAGCTGCTCTTCTGTCTGGAGATGACATTATTTAGTGGATGCAGTGGATTCTCCATAATTGATAGGAGCCTGCTGAGCGCCCTTCGCTCTGCCACAGATGTTAAACTGTTCAGCTCCATGCCAACAATAGAGCCTGCCTTCCTCACCAGTTTGTCCAGGCGTGAGGCGTCTTTCCTCTTAATGCTGCCTCCCCAGCACACCACTGCGTAGAAGAGGGCGCTCGCCACAACTGTTTGATAGAACATCTGCAGCATCTTATTGCAGATGTTGAAGGAAGCCAGCCTTCTAAGGAAGTATAACCGGCTTTGTCCTTTCTTGCACAGCGCATCAGTATTGGCAGTCCAGTCTAATTTATCATCCAGCTGCACTCCCAGATATTTATAGGTCTGCACCATCTGCACACAGTCACCTTTGATGATCACTGGGTCTATGAGGGGTCTGGGCCTCCTAAAATCCACCACCAGCTCCTTGGTTTTGCTGGTGTTCAGGTGTAGGTGGTTTGAGTCAGACCATTTAACAAAGTGATCTGTAAAGAGATGACTCTTAGGATAGTGCCAGCAGAGATTGCTTTAGAATTGTGGGCTTAAACAAGGACCCCTATAAGGATGATTATGTTCTTTGTGGAAATGTGGCAAGAGATTCAAAAGTATATTATTACTTGCCCATCTTTTGTTTCTTTAAATATTTCTCTTCTACCTTAAAACCTCATTCTCTTAGTCCTTCCTCTCTGGGCTACCCATTTATACTAACTAAAGTACATTACTTTCTTAACTGTAGAAGGAAAATGACTGTACTTCTTGCTCACATGGGAAGACCCCCTTAGTATTCTTTATTTCACCATATTTATTATTTTACTTGTTTATTTTTTTCTGTATATAATTTTGAGTTTGTTATTAATAAATTGTACATTATTGTAGTGATTATTTGCCTGCTCTCATTGTAATTAGGGCTTGAAAGGTACATGGTAAGAATATTATTTATGTAACGCACATCAAGAGAGCTACTTAGCCCCTGAGGTTTCATTATAAGGCCCATGTATTTAAACACTTAACCTTTGAAGTTATGTATGAAAAAGGAACTACAGGTAAAATTCCATTACAACGAACTGCCAGGGACCTAAAAAATATTTTGTTGTAATGAAAATTTCGTTGTAGTGAGACTGTGTATTTGTCACTATTGTGCTTTCTTTAACTTGCGTCCAGGCGTTTGCTATCATTTCAATAGCTTCTTTTAACGTTAATTTTAATCTTCTCCTGTCTACAAGTTATGCTGACGAGAATTTTTCTCAGCGTTTCCTTGTGATAATACACTTTCAGGGTGCGAATGATGCCCAAACCCAATGGAAGAAGCACTGTTGTGCAACTGGGTGGGAGGAATTCAACGCGAACATTATCTAAATGTGGAAGCATGTCGTGGGCAGCAGTTATCAATCAGAAGCCGAATCATCCTTTTCTTCTTCTTCATATTGTGAGGTTTCTGAATTCTTTTGGGATCCCCCAACCCAACGGGAACATCACGCTGAAGTGTATTCCAAAGGGCGATTGCCGCATCTGTGAAAGATTGTTTGTCCATTGCCGGGGCAGGGCAACAGCAGGCTCACAGCGCTGCAGTGAAGTGACACAGAAGCGAAACCTACAAGATCGTGGATGCACTATATGTCCCTGTCTTACACCTCAAAACACGAGGCTGGGTCTCAGTACTTTAGCAAAACCAGCTTTATTCAGCTTGAAACAGGAACAGCATAGTTATTAATTGTAGTGGGATCTGCCACTCTCCTATAAACAGACACAGCAGTCAGACAGGGTTGTGGCCAGATTAGTGGCTAAGTAATACTGTTTCCTGCATCACCCATCGAGATCTTTTCTGTTTTCTTCAGTGCCAAGCCACATCAGAGCTGTGAGCTTGCCATTGCCCCGGCAACAGATAAACAGTCTTCCACAGACGCAGTGATCGCACCTTGGGACGCTCTTTGGTGTGTTGTCCAGTTGGAGGAGGTCCCAAGACAGTTTAGAAACCTCACATTTCCTTGAATGAGTGCCGCATTAATAGAAATGTTTCTTGAACGAGTATTACTGAACCATATAAAAACTGCTTTTTCAGCGTCTTCAAATACAGCAGTTCACATACATTTGCAAACCGAGATTTTTCTTCTTTTTTTGCTAGGTCTTTCAAGAAAGTTGACAGTGTCGATGGTGAAAAATTCCTTTCTGCTGCAATCGAAAGCTGCAAAAATGTAAAGTTTTTTTCTAATATGAACTGTTATCGTTTTTTCTTGTCTGCTGTTTCTATAAGAGAGTGACAATGAGTTAAATTCCAATGGATGCTTTTCAAATGTTGATGAGCAATAAGCAAAAGGTATCATTGAAAACCACCGAAAATAAAAACACCAAAAACAGTAAAAGGAAAGTCAGGTGAAAGAAATTTTTTTTTTAATTTTTTTTTTTTTTTTTTTACAATGTTTCTGTTTGGGGATCGTTGTGCACAACTGAGCTGTGACCACAGAACTAACTGCTCTGTGGCTGATTCATTCAGGCATTTCAAGGTCTTTTGGGCACTTCATTGTAACAAGATTTCTATAGACTCGTGTCATATGGGGAAACTGTCGGAACCATAAAAATACTTCGTTGTAATGAGAATTTCATTGTAAAGATATTCGTTGTAAAGGAATTTTACCTGTATTAA
Source organism: Erpetoichthys calabaricus (assembly GCF_900747795.2). NCBI lineage: Eukaryota > Metazoa > Chordata > Cladistia > Polypteriformes > Polypteridae > Erpetoichthys > Erpetoichthys calabaricus. Next base: position 13,290,953 of record NC_041408.2, on the reverse strand, counting down.
CCATAATTGTATTACTTTATAGGTGTAGATAACGAAGTTTAGAAATGATAGCTAATTTAAAAAGTATAGTGTCTTATAATTAATTTAAAGGAAGTGGTGAACCGAAGCATTATTTTTTTTATTTACTGTCTATACTTGCCACTTGGCATATTGCTATGCAGTGGCAGAAAGCATTGTTCTATATGGCATTATATCATGCTGATTGATTTTCATAAATACTGAAATAGTACAAAACCTTTATACATTTACTGCGTAACTTTCTAATCCTATGACTGCACGATGTCTCTCAAAAGAGATGTAATTTGCTTAAAAATTTAATATAAACCCTGAAATGCAAGACTTTTTCAAATTGTAGGAACAATTTAATTTGATCTACACATGAAATACCACCAACAAAAATGCAAAATCTCTCTTAGAAATTGTCAATGAAACTGCAAAATCAAGTTTTTCTTAGTTGTATTATCAACAAAAATGGAAGAACTAAAAAGAAATTTAAAAAATCTGCCTTTGTCATAAAGCAGTATCATCCATAATTTGGTCTATATCCTTGACTACAGAGAAAAATGGAAAAATCTTTTTTTTAAAATGTTATTAAGTTTTACTTTCAAACCTTAAATATTTTTCCATTTCCTGTTGCAGTGTATCCGGTTTTGGAAGCCAAAGGAAGAAGGCTGAACTCAAATCCTGTTTTAGGATCTTTGACAGTGCAAGTCTAAAAAAAGTAGAAAAGGAAAAAAAACAAACAAACAAATTTTTAATATTACACTTGTATTTGGAAAAAAAAAAAAAAAAGGGAAATGTTAAAGGGTCTTGATCACTTAATCACCTCATTATTGCCTTTTAGGGTTGAAATTGGACATGCTGCTTCAGTTTCCCAAAGAAATTTGGTCACACAGTCACGCTTTTCAAGAAACCGTGGACCTGAAAACTTTACAAGAAGGGTTAAAATAAAAAAAAATTGAACTGAATACAAATTAGCTAATAAGGACACAAACAATAAGACGCAATTGAGATCCTTTACCATAGTTCCTTCTGAGCACGTAAGGAATATCTGTGTAGAGTAAAATGTCTGATTCCCATCAGCACTCACACAAGCAGATCCATTAATGTATTCAAGAAGAATGTGGTTCTTTTCTTTAACGATGGGGCCTTCGAATGCAATTCCTAAGTTACTGACAGTTACCGTTTCATAAGTCCTACCCTGAGTAAACAAATACGGCATTATTAACACAAACTGTAAATTGCTAAAATAACACAGTAATTAAGAATTTCTGCATTTAATTTACAGGAGGAAAATTAATACTTGCCACAATAAAATAAAAAGCCCCTGAAACATGAAGTTAATTTTGTTACTGTATGTGATACAGTTCTATTTACAACACTTATCTTTGTGGACATTCACGGAAATAAAGTAGCAGTAATTTCTAGAAGTTACCTTAAATTGGTTTTTACCCAAAGGATATTCACTTTTGTAAAAAGAGAAAATCAAAACTACCACTTCAGATAAATTTCCTACATATTAATGAGTAAAAAAATGTTATTTGCTGAGTGGAACATGTTCTCTGGAAAATAAGAGCAGACAGTGGGGATATTTCATCTCAAAACATTTTTCATTTGCAGTACAGGAAGTCTGAATATTATTTTTCCAAGCATAACTGTGACTTTACATATTTGCTCATTTGAGTGTTCAGCTTAGGTAACAAAAGATTCAGTGGCAACATTTCTTTAATAGACTAATTAAAGTTACTTGGATCAGAGCTTTCAAAATGGCAAACAACAAATATGCATGATAGCAATACTGAAGCACTGGCTAATTTTCCAATTGAGCAGAGTGCTTAAAATGTTTTAGAGGTTACCCATTCAATTCACAATGTAATGACTGCCATAGTACGACTACTCCCAAATTGAATTGTCCAGAATGACTGTATAAATATGAGGTGCATTTACTTTACACTTGTGGCAAGTACATTTGACCACATTATTTCTGTCAAAAGCACAAGGGTGATTTAAAAAATGTCCCCTAATCACTATCTCTAGGCTGTCTCATAAACAATATATGACTGTACTTTTAAGGAAGTGGAATCCCATCGATCCTGCTTGATTTATACAAAGTGTGACCGTGACAAGCTGTGGTTTTTACATACACAAGTTATTGAAAGCATGTATTAATATAATTAGATGTACAACTAGCAGATAAATGTTAGTAAAAGAACAAAATACTAAAAAAATAAACTACAAATATTCCCTACCTCACTAGTTTTAAATTCCATTTCACAAGCTGCGGCAAATTGGTCACATCCAGGAACAGGGTTTAAAGGTCGACAAACGTTGATGTAATACTTCCTAAGAACTTTTTCTTCTGAGTGGTCCAAAGCATTCCAGTTCTCTGAATTAATACTAACTCTGGACAAACTAAGAGAAGAGACAAAGATTTTGTACAAACAGCTGTAGTGTACAGATTAATTTTAAGACAAATCTTGTCAGATTTTTTACAACTGTAGAAAGATCTTATAAACAACATTCATGGGAAAAAAACATCATTCACTTTTAGGTAATTAAAAATCAAAGTGTGCAAACTATTTTTAATAAAAAAAAATAATTTGCCTTCATCTGAAATCTCATAAAGTGACTGATCAGCAGTAAATAATTATCAGCTCTTTCAGACAAATGTAATCATGATCCAAAAGGAGCTAGAGAAGAACAGAATGTTAGGAGAAAAAAATAAAAATGCACTATGTAACTAATATAATTCTATGAAAAAAAAATTACAAGAATGATCATCCTGCCTTACATAGATTTTTTGCAGGACAACATATTCATTTTTCAAGGACCATGCAGCTAATTATTTTAATAGTGCAACATAACCAAGGAAGACCTTATGGGATAAAATTGCAAAACTCATGTGTTCCAAATTGACAGAGGTCTTTCTCAAAAACTGACTTACTATAATAATCAAAGCAAAAGGGTGTAGGAAAGGGTGTATGTGAAGAATCAAATGACAGATGTTATTACATCAATTAATTACCGGATTTCCATTTAGTACTAGACAATCTAGTAAGACTCGTTTTCCTTGCCTTTTTTTGTAGGCAGGGTTTACGTCTGTTTGCCTTATATCAAGGAAAAAGTAGTACACTAATTTCAAGAAACAGAATAATACAATTTAATTGTATACACAAGAATTTTAGGAATATGATAACCAATTATATAATTAACTCAAGAGACGAGACTCAAGATACAGATGAGAGTCAGACATATTACATAGAAGAGGAATCTGGTTCTTTGTTCATTTACAGGTTTCCTAGATTTTCTTAGATTAACAAGATTTTTTTTTTAGTTTAAGATTTTGTTTTTGAAATTTTAACATGATGCCACATTCAACATTAATGCACAGCCTTGTGTTAGAGAGTGCTAAACTACTGGGTTACAACTGAAGAATTTGTTTTCAATTTAGTCAGAAGCTTGTTGTAAAAGCTAGTAGCTAACCTGATGCAGTTATGTGCATGGTACAAATCAGCAATACAACAAGAGAAATCAGACCTTTAGACGTCTCTTTACTAGATACTCATCTTAGCAGAGATAAATAGCTTTATTATTTTATTTGTTTAATTGTTCAGTTGAACCAGACTCTTTAAACCTGATGGACTTTAGCACGTCAGACCTTTAGATCCAAAACTGCTTCTCTAACTTCATTCAAGATCATTTGCACAGTGTCAGTAATTCTGTCTATTCATCTTAGTCTTCCTCTTTTCCTTTTGCCTTCAGTTTTCCACAAGATAAGGTCCTTTACCAAGTAATCATGTCTAATCAATTATGTGGCCTTTCTTTGCCAATCAACCCTTCCAATGAGAACTCCAGTTGTATTTCTTTTTGTATTGATTTGTTGGATTCTCTTGCTGTCCAAGGAACTTTCAGTAGTTTTCTCTACCATGAGAGTTAAAAGGCATATATTTTTTTGTATTCAGCTTTAGCAATTAGTCAACCATCACAGCCATATATCACTACTGGAAACACCATAGCTTTAATAATAAGGGCCTTTGTTGACAGTGTGATGTCTCTTGCTTTTAGTGTTATGTCTAAAATTGCCAAAGCTGTCTTTCCCAGAAGCAAGTGATGTTTAATTTTAACACTGTAGTCCACATTTACTGAAATCTTGGAGCCAAAGAAAACCGATTCTGTTATTGTTTTCACTACCTCATCATCTATTAGCAAAGAACTGACAGGACTAGTTGAAATAACCTTGGTGTTCTCAATACCGAGAACTATATGACAGCTTTTGTACTTCAAATCCGCCTTGCTTTTTCAGTTGTTAGACTAGTGTCATCTATTTAATAAGGTTGTTGATGTTTCTTCTGGCAATTATGATTCTAGCATCTGAGTCCTCTAGACCTGCAATTTGCATCGGATATTCAGCATACAGGTTAAATAAGCAGGGTGAGAGTTAACAGCCCTTTTGTACTCCTTTCCTTGTCTTGAGCCAGTCTGTTGTTCCATGGTCGATTCTAACAGTTGCTTCTTGATCTGTGTATAGGTTCCACATGAGGGAGATGAGACGACCTGTATCCCCATTTTTTAAATTTTTTTATTTAAGGATACTTATTTATATTTAAGGCTTGTTATACAGTCAAAGGCTTTAGGGTAGTCAATAAAAGGTAAAATCCAATGCTGTGTGTTGTTATGGGCCATTACTCATGTTCAAGTAAGGAACATTTGGTTGCGACGGAGTGCACTCTTATGTCGTTTGCACATGGTCCTTTGTCCATGGTGTGAAGTTTTCTCTTCTTAGCTTACCGTCAGGCTCTTTTATCTTCTGCAGTTTCATAGGGAAAAGTGTGACTCATTACGAAATGTCAGTTTAGACCTTGGAAATCAATGCTTGACATGATGTTGTCTCTTAGTCTTCCTAGACTTGAGCTAAATCAATGGCTCTGAGCTTAACCTTGGTGGAAATGCTCCTGGAGCTAGTCCTGGGTACCCAACTCTAAAGTTCTATTCTTCTAGACCTAGATAATCTGGTATGCCATGACAATTTGCTGCTTAAACTGCTAACCATAGCAGTTCTACTTATTACCTATGACCTCCACATGCAGCCTCATTTTGGACTAATAATTAGCAGTTAAGTTGCTATGGTTTTGGAATTGTTCCTTTTTCATGTGTCATCTGTTCTGTATGCTGGTTCCAAGGTAAGCTGTGCCACGGTTTCTGGTTGGAATGTCTTTTGTCAACAACATTATTAGTCTAAAAATAACTTCAGCAGAAATGGTCTGCAAAGGTATGACAAGTTGAACAAACATCTCTTTATTTAAAAAGTAGGTGTAACAAAATATCAATATTGTCAGAGTACACAAGGATTATCCATTATGCTAATATGTCCCTTAATTATACTTTACATCTTATCAGGTCTACAAGGAGTTTATATACAGATATTAGACCTCATTATAAAGTACACTCTCAACACAGAGTATTATTTATTTAAAAAAAAAAAGATATTAAAGTAACCAGCAAACGATTTATGGATTATTTGTATTGGATTCTGTGAGGTTTTGGGGATAAATAAACACAATTGGAAAAAAAAGAAGCTATTAATATAGTTTTAAAGTCTGCTTTTAAGGCAAGAAAGAACAAATTCTTTCTTTAAAAGTTAACATTCAACAGAGCAAAACAATATAAACTATGTATATCCATATTACTAACCGAAGGTTGTACGGATGCAGGCTCACTCGAAGCGCACGCGCACTGCGACTCAGCGCCCCAGAGTCACATCGACACGCACACGCATTGCGACTCAGCGCCCCAGAGACAAACCCAGCGACCTCCCAGACTTAGTAGGTAGCGCCCAAACAACACAACACAACCTGTAGACTAAACTTCAGGTCACAATACAACCACCGCCCGACCGCGCACACCACCGCATATAAAACCTTCGTTTGGTAATGTTTACGAAGGTTGTATATATACACGGACGCCGGACACAACCCGTGCCAAGAGCGCACACGCACTCGCACAGCGCCCCAACAGTCACACCCAGCAGCTTCCCAAAGTTAGTAAGTGGCGCCCAAACAACACAACACAACCTGTAAACTAAACATGACGTGACGCGTTTACGCCAACAAGTGGCCATGGTGACATATTTAAACATTGACATAGAATAACTAGACACCTCATGACTACCACAATCATACGTCAATGTCGCCGCCATATTTTGAGTGGCACTGTTGCGGAGTGCAGTAATGAATAATGTACTGCTTGGGATTGTACAAACTGCTGTATGCTCCAAACCACATCCTGGGGGATTACATTTCATAGGTAAGGCTGAACAATTGTTGTGGTTATATTTGGCCGTTAGAAAATCCCGTCTTATAATAGTTACTTTAGCTAAGCCAGGCTAAGCTATGCATATAGGTGCTCAAGTGAGCCTCCAAACGACGTTTTGGCTAACCGTATGTAGTCACTATTTAGATTGTTGTTAGCTGTTGACATGTCTCAAACTTGAAGATGTACTTTCTCAAGGAGCACATTTAGAAAACACAGTTTGAAAGCGACAGCCATCATTGTATGCTCATGTCTTTAGTTGTGTCTGTCTTCCACAAACTAAGGTTGCACCATATTGCCAGACTGAATACTCTAATATTGCAAGATCTCAGTGAGCGAGAGAAGTATGAAGGCTGTCCCCACAATGTTACGTATATGGGATGAAT